>NC_135242.1:14096861-14408014 GCF_947623445.1 Clavelina lepadiformis
TATACTTTTATTATTTACTTATTAGACTCTAATAAACATTTTGAGACCCGTTAGAACTTTTTGCAATGTGAATTGCACATTTGGCACCATATAGTTCACAAGGCACTTTTTAGGACCTATATAACTAATGTATAGTGCAAATTTTTTAGTTAAGTTCTTTTAACGATAACAGACAAACCTTTCATTGGTTAACTGTTATACTTTTATTATTTACTTATTAGACTCTAATAAACATTTTGAGACCCGTTATAACTTTTTGCAATGTGAATTGCACATTTGGCACCATATAGTTCACAAGGCACTTTTTAGGACCTATATAACTAATGTATAGTGCAAATTTTTTAGTTAAGTTCTTTTAACGATAACAGACAAACCTTTTATTGGTTAACTGTTATACTTTTATTATTTACTTATTAGACTCTAATAAACATTTTGAGACCCGTTAGAACTTTTTGCAATGTGAATTGCACATTTGGCACCATATAGTTCACAAGGCACTTTTTAGGAACTATATAACTAATGTATAGTGCAAATTTTTAAGTTAAGTTCTTTTAACGATAACAGACAAACCTTTTATTGGTTAACTGTTATACTTTTATTATTTACTTATTAGACGCTAATAAACATTTTGAGACCCGTTAGAACTCTTTGCAATATGAATTGCACATTTGGCACCATATAGTTCACAAGGCACTTTTTAGGACCTATATAACTAATGTATAGTGCAAATTTTTTAGTTAAGTTCTTTTAACGATAACAGACAAACCTTTTATTGGTTAACTGTTATACTTTTATTATTTACTTATTAGACTCTAATAAACATTTTGAGACCCGTTAGAACTTTTTGCAATATGAATTGCACATTTGGCACCATATAGTTCACAAGGCACTTTTTAGGACCTATATAACTAATGTATAGTGCAAATGTTTTAGTTAAGTTCTTTTAACGATAACAGACAAACCATTTATTGGTTAACTGTTATACTTTTATTATTTACTTATTAGACTCTAATAAACATTTTGAGACCCGTTAGAACTTTTTGCAATGTGAATTGCACATTTGGCACCATATAGTTCACAAGGCACTTTTTAGGACCTATATAACTAATGTATAGTGCAAATTTTTTAGTTAAGTTCTTTTAACGATAACAGACAAACCTTATATTGGTTAACTGTTATACTTTTATTATTTACTTATTAGACTCTAATAAACATTTTGAGACCCGTTAGAACTCTTTGCAATGTGAATTGCACATTTGGCACCATATAGTTCACAAGGCACTTTTTAGGACTTATATAACTAATGTATAGTGCAAATTGTTTAGTTAAGTTCTTTTAACGATAACAGACAAACCATTTGTTAGTTAACTGTTATACTTTTATTATTTACTTATTAGACTCTAATAAACATTTTGAGACCCGTTAGAACTTTTTGCAATGTGAATTGCACATTTGGCACCATATAGTTCACAAGGCACTTTTTAGGACCTATATAACTAATGTATAGTGCAAATTTTTAAGTTAAGTTCTTTTAACGATAACAGACAAACCTTTTATTGGTTAACTGTTATACTTTTATTATTTACTTATTAGACTCTAATAAACATTTTGAGACCCGTTAGAACTCTTTGCAATATGAATTGCACATTTGGCACCATATAGTTCACAAGGCACTTTTTAGGACCTATATAACTAATGTATAGTGCAAATTTTTTAGTTAAGTTCTTTTAACGATAACAGACAAACCTTTTATTGGTTAACTGTTATACTTTTATTATTTACTTATTAGACTCTAATAAACATTTTGATACCCGTTAGAACTTTTTGCAATATGAATTGCACATTTGGCACCATATAGTTCACAAGGCACTTTTTAGGACCTATATAACTAATGTATAGTGCAAATGTTTTAGTTAAGTTCTTTTAACGATAACAGACAAACCTTTTATTGGTTAACTGTTATACTTTTATGATTTACTTATTAGACTCTAATAAACATTTTGAGACCCGTTAGAACTTTTTGCAATGTGAATTGCACATTTGGCACCATATAGTTCACAAGGCACTTTTTAGGACCTATATAACTAATGTATAGTGCAAATTTTTAAGTTAAGTTCTTTTAACGATAACAGACAAACCTTTTATTGGTTAACTGTTATACTTTTATTATTTACTTATTAGACTCTAATAAACATTTTGAGACCCGTTAGAACTCTTTGCAATATGAATTGCACATTTGGCACCATATAGTTCACAAGGCACTTTTTAGGACCTATATAACTAATGTATAGTGCAAATTTTTTAGTTAAGTTCTTTTAACGATAACAGACAAACCTTTTATTGGTTAACTGTTATACTTTTATTATTTACTTATTAGACTCTAATAAACATTTTGAGACCCGTTAGAACTGTTTGCAATGTGAATTGCACATTTGGCACCATATAGTTCACAAGGCACTTTTTAGGACCTATATAACTAATGTATGGTGTAAATTTTTTAGTTAAGTTCTTTTAACGATAACAGACAAACCTTTTATTGGTTAACTGTTATACTTTTATTATTTACTTATTAGACTCTAATAAACATTTTGAGACCCGTTAGAACTCTTTGCAATGTGAATTGCACATTTGGCACCATATAGTTCACAAGGCACTTTTTGGGACCTATATAACTAATGTATAGTGTAAATTTTTTAGTTAAGTTCTTTTAACGATAACAGACAAACCTTTTATTGGTTAACTGTTATACTTTTATTATTTACTTATTATACTCTAATAAACATTTTGAGACCCGTTAGAACTTTTTGCAATGTGAATTGCACATTTGGCACCATATAGTTCACAAGGCACTTTTTAGGACCTATATAACTAATGTATAGTGCAAATCTTTTAGTTAAGTTCTTTTAACGATAACAGACAAACCTTTTATTGGTTAACTGTTATACTTTTATTATTTACTTATTAGACTCTAATAAACATTTTGAGACCCGTTAGAACTCTTTGCAATGTGAATTGCACATTTGGCACCATATAGTTCACAAGGCACTTTTTAGGACCTATATAACTAATGTATAGTGCAAATTTTTTAGTTAAGTTCTTTTAACGATAACAGACAAACCTTTTATTGGTTAACTGTTATACTTTTATTATTTACTTATTATACTCTAATAAACATTTTGCGAACCGTTAGAACTCTTTGCAATGTGAATTGCACATTTGGCACCATATAGTTCACAAGGCACTTTTTAGGACCTATATAACTAATGTATAGTGCAAATTTTTTAGTTAAGTTCTTTTAACGATAACAGACAAACCTTTTATTGGTTAACTGTTATACTTTTATTATTTACTTATTAGACTCTAATAAACATTTTGAGACCCGTTAGAACTGTTTGCAATGTGAATTGCACATTTGGCACCATATAGTTCACAAGGCACTTTTTAGGACCTATATAACTAATGTATAGTGCAAATTTTTTAGTTAAGTTCTTTTAACGATAACAGACAAACCTTTTATTGGTTAACTGTTATACTTTTATTATTTACTTATTAGACTCTAATAAACATTTTGAGACCCGTTAGTACTTTTTGCAATGTGAATTGCACATTTGGCACCATATAGTTCACAAGGCACTTTTTAGGACCTATATAACTAATGTATAGTGCAAATTTTTTAGTTAAGTTCTTTTAACGATAACAGACAAACCTTTTATTGGTTAACTGTTATACTTTTATGATTTACTTATTAGACTCTAATAAACATTTTGAGACCCGTTAGAACTCTTTGCAATGTGAATTGCACATTTGGCACCATATAGTTCACAAGGCACTTTTTAGGACCTATATAACTAATGTATAGTGCAAATTTTTTAGTTAAGTTCTTTTAACGATAACAGACAAACCTTTTATTGGTTAACTGTTATACTTTTATTATTTACTTATTAGACTCTAATAAACATTTTGAGACCCGTTAGAACTCTTTGCAATGTGAATTGCACATTTGGCACCATATAGTTCACAAGGCACTTTTTAGGACCTATATAACTAATGTATAGTGCAAATTTTTAAGTTAAGTTCTTTTAACGATAACAGACAAACCTTTTATTGGTTAACTGTTATACTTTTATTATTTACTTATTAGACGCTAATAAACATTTTGAGACCCGTTAGAACTCTTTGCAATATGAATTGCACATTTGGCACCATATAGTTCACAAGGCACTTTTTAGGACCTATATAACTAATGTATAGTGCAATGGTTTTAGTTAAGTTCTTTTAACGATAACAGACAAACCTTTTATTGGTTAACTGTTATACTTTTATTATTTACTTATTAGACTCTAATAAACATTTTGAGATTCGTTAGAACTCTTTGCAATGTGAATTGCACATTTGGCACCATATAGTTCACAAGGCACTTTTTAGGACCTATATAACTAATGTATAGTGCAAATTTTTTAGTTAAGTTCTTTTAACGATAACAGACAAACCTTTTATTGGTTAACTGTTATACTTTTATTATTTACCTATTAGACTCTAATAAACATTTTGAGACCCGTTAGAACTTTTTGCAATGTGAATTGCACATTTGGCACCATATAGTTCACAAGGCACTTTTTAGGACCTATATAACTAATGTATAGTGCAAATTTTTTAGTTAAGTTCTTTTAACGATAACAGACAAACCTTTTATTGGTTAACTGTTATACTTTTATTATTTACTTATTAGACTCTAATAAACATTTTGAGACCCGTTATAACTTTTTGCAATGTGAATTGCACATTTGGCACCATATAGTTCACAAGGCACTTTTTAGGACCTATATAACTAATGTATAGTGCAAATTTTTTAGTTAAGTTCTTTTAACGATAACAGACAAACCTTTTATTGGTTAACTGTTATACTTTTATTATTTACTTATTAGACTCTAATAAACATTTTGAGACCCGTTAGAACTTTTTGCAATGTGAATTGCACATTTGGCACCATATAGTTCACAAGGCACTTTTTAGGACCTATATAACTAATGTATAGTGCAAATTTTTTAGTTAAGTTCTTTTAACGATAACAGACAAACCTTATATTGGTTAACTGTTATACTTTTATTATTTACTTATTAGACTCTAATAAACATTTTGAGACCCGTTAGAACTCTTTGCAATGTGAATTGCACATTTGGCACCATATAGTTCACAAGGCACTTTTTAGGACCTATATAACTAATGTATAGTGCAAATTGTTTAGTTAAGTTCTTTTAACGATAACAGACAAACCATTTATTAGTTAACTGTTATACTTTTATTATTTACTTATTAGACTCTAATAAACATTTTGAGACCCGTTAGAACTTTTTGCAATGTGAATTGCACATTTGGCACCATATAGTTCACAAGGCACTTTTTAGGACCTATATAACTAATGTATAGTGCAAATTTTTTAGTTAAGTTCTTTTAACGATAACAGACAAACCTTTTATTGGTTAACTGTTATACTTTTATTATTTACTTATTAGACTCTAATAAACATTTTGAGACCCGTTAGAACTTTTTGCAATGTGAATTGCACATTTGGCACCATATAGTTCACAAGGCACTTTTTAGGACCTATATAACTAATGTATAGTGCAAATTTTTTAGTTAAGTTCTTTTAACGATAACAGACAAACCTTTTATTGGTTAACTGTTATACTTTTATTATTTACTTATTAGACTCTAATAAACATTTTGAGACCCGTTATAACTTTTTGCAATGTGAATTGCACATTTGGCACCATATAGTTCACAAGGCACTTTTTAGGACCTATATAACTAATGTATAGTGCAAATGTTTTAGTTAAGTTCTTTTAACGATAACAGACAAACCTTTTATTGGTTAACTGTTATACTTTTATTATTTACTTATTAGACTCTAATAAACATTTTGAGACCCGTTAGAACTTTTTGCAATGTGAATTGCACATTTGGCACCATATAGTTCACAAGGCACTTTTTAGGAACTATATAACTAATGTATAGTGCAAATTTTTAAGTTAAGTTCTTTTAACGATAACAGACAAACCTTTTATTGGTTAACTGTTATACTTTTATTATTTACTTATTAGACGCTAATAAACATTTTGAGACCCGTTAGAACTCTTTGCAATATGAATTGCACATTTGGCACCATATAGTTCACAAGGCACTTTTTAGGACCTATATAACTAATGTATAGTGCAAATTTTTTAGTTAAGTTCTTTTAACGATAACAGACAAACCTTTTATTGGTTAACTGTTATACTTTTATTATTTACTTATTAGACTCTAATAAACATTTTGAGACCCGTTAGAACTTTTTGCAATATGAATTGCACATTTGGCACCATATAGTTCACAAGGCACTTTTTAGGACCTATATAACTAATGTATAGTGCAAATGTTTTAGTTAAGTTCTTTTAACGATAACAGACAAACCATTTATTGGTTAACTGTTATACTTTTATTATTTACTTATTAGACTCTAATAAACATTTTGAGACCCGTTAGAACTTTTTGCAATGTGAATTGCACATTTGGCACCATATAGTTCACAAGGCACTTTTTAGGACCTATATAACTAATGTATAGTGCAAATTTTTTAGTTAAGTTCTTTTAACGATAACAGACAAACCTTATATTGGTTAACTGTTATACTTTTATTATTTACTTATTAGACTCTAATAAACATTTTGAGACCCGTTAGAACTCTTTGCAATGTGAATTGCACATTTGGCACCATATAGTTCACAAGGCACTTTTTAGGACTTATATAACTAATGTATAGTGCAAATTGTTTAGTTAAGTTCTTTTAACGATAACAGACAAACCATTTATTAGTTAACTGTTATACTTTTATTATTTACTTATTAGACTCTAATAAACATTTTGAGACCCGTTAGAACTTTTTGCAATGTGAATTGCACATTTGGCACCATATAGTTCACAAGGCACTTTTTAGGACCTATATAACTAATGTATAGTGCAAATTTTTAAGTTAAGTTCTTTTAACGATAACAGACAAACCTTTTATTGGTTAACTGTTATACTTTTATTATTTACTTATTAGACTCTAATAAACATTTTGAGACCCGTTAGAACTCTTTGCAATATGAATTGCACATTTGGCACCATATAGTTCACAAGGCACTTTTTAGGACCTATATAACTAATGGTACTACGACACCTTATCGAAAGACACTTTATCGAAAGACACTTTATCGAACGACACCTGATCGAAACGACAGCTGATCGAAAGACACTTTATCGAACGACAGTTAATCGAGCCGACAGTTGATCGAAAGACACTTTATCGAAACGACAGCTGATCGAACGACATTTTATCGAACCGACAGTTAATCAAAACGACAGTTGATCGAACGACACTTTATCGAACCGACAGTTCAAGCAAGATTTTAGCGTGTTTCTCAAACATTGGAACAATGAGCCATTGTGATGTGCGGTCTTTGTAATGGTGTGCATTAATGAATTGTGATGTATATATCATAAAGTTGACGATTTATATTTTATATCTATATTTTATATTTGTATCATAAAGTGTTCGATTGCGCATGGCGGCCGGCCCGCCCACATATTAATAAGATATCACAAGAATACGCACGAGAATTACTAAGTACGAGATTGTCTGTACAGTAGACTAGACTAGTCATTATAGATACAAAGAGTAAGGAATTGAAGGCAAAATTTAATAGCAAGGGGCATGTCGCTGTCTGACTTTTACACAAAGTAGCTTCTTGAAAGTGGTCTTTATCCCAGCTTGACCGACAGCGCAAAATAAATGGCTTCGATGCTTGGTAGCACGTACACATGTGAATGTCTTCCACCGGGTTCAAGATGACCTTCCACGAACGAATAATAGCATTGAAGGATGGCACAATGCGTTCAGCAAGCGTGTCTCAATATCCCATCCGACGCTTCGCAGACTCGTCAAAAAAATTAAGCAGGAAGGTTCCAACGAAATGTTAATTGAACAATTGAGTGCTGGAATCGATGGCCCACCACGGAAGAAGCGCTACGACGCTGTCAACCAACGGCTGAAGAGCATAGTTGAAAATTATGACTCAACAAATATGGACATAAAAAGTTATCTTCGAGCAATTGCACACAACTTGTAATTAAATGAATGCGATTGAAATGTGCACTTCGTCAGTTGTCGTGCTTTTAATAAATTGTCGTTCTTTTAACAGTGCATATCGTCAGTTGTTTCAATAAATTGTGGATCTTTTAACTCTATCCTAACCAGGCTCGCGAGTTTACTAAAAAAACTAGGTGTGGCCAACCCCGCACACACATTTGCAATCGTTAATTACTAGAAACCTATGCGTCGTAGACGATGACATTATTACAGGTTAGTAGAAACATCATCTGGCTTCCTGTATACATCATAATTGTAAAACTAAAGAAAGTGAATTTAGTGTAAATTAGGTATTTCTAAAAGTGACACATTTCTATAAATTCTTCTTGTTACGCCGCGCCCCCGCTGTGAAAAGAGAACGAAAAAGAATAGTTAGTCAAGTTATTGGTGCGTAAATGAGTAATACGTTTCAATGCGGAGAGAGAGCAAAATTATATAAATATCACAATATCTCAAAAATTACAAAATCCAACTTTATCAAACAAACATGGACAGATAGCTGAACATCACAATGACCCATTGTTTCAATGTTTGAGAAACACGCAAAAATCTTGCTTGAACTGTCGGTTCGATAAAGTGTCGTTCGATCAACTGTCGCTTTCATCAGCTGTCGGTTCGATAAAGTGTCGTTTGATCAACTTTCGGTTCGATAAAGTGTCTTTCGATCAACTGTCGTTTCGATCAGGTGTCGTTTCGATCAGGTGTCGTTCGATTAAGTGTCTTTCGATAAAGTGTTGTTCGATTAAGTGTCGTTCGATAAAGTGTCTTTCGATAAGGTGTCGGGTCACGATAACTAATGTATAGTGCAAATTTTTTAGTTAAGTTCTTTTAACGATAACAGACAAACCTTTTATTGGTTAACTGTTATACTTTTATTATTTACTTATTAGACTCTAATAAACATTTTGATACCCGTTAGAACTTTTTGCAATATGAATTGCACATTTGGCACCATATAGTTCACAAGGCACTTTTTAGGACCTATATAACTAATGTATAGTGCAAATGTTTTAGTTAAGTTCTTTTAACGATAACAGACAAACCTTTTATTGGTTAACTGTTATACTTTTATGATTTACTTATTAGACTCTAATAAACATTTTGAGACCCGTTAGAACTTTTTGCAATATGAATTGCACATTTGGCACCATATAGTTCACAAGGCACTTTTTAGGACCTATATAACTAATGTATAGTGCAAATGTTTTAGTTAAGTTCTTTTAACGATAACAGACAAACCTTTTATTGGTTAACTGTTATACTTTTATGATTTTATTTATTAGACTCTAATAAACATTTTGAGACCCGTTAGAACTTTTTGCAATGTGAATTGCACATTTGGCACCATATAGTTCACAAGGCACTTTTTAGGACCTATATAACTAATGTATAGTGCAAATGGTTTAGTTAAGTTCTTTTAACGATAACAGACAAACCTTTTATTGGTTAACTGTTATACTTTTATTATTTACTTATTAGACTCTAATAAACAGTTTGAGACCCGTTTGAACTTTTTGCAATGTGAATTGCACATTTGGCACCATATAGTTCACAAGGGAATTTTTAGGACCTATATAACTAATGTATAGTGCAAATGTCTTAGTTAAGTTCTTTTAACGATAACAGACAAACCTTTTATTGGTTAACTGTTATACTTTTATTATTTACTTATTAGACTCTAATAAACATTTTGAGACCCGTTAGAACTTTTTGCAATGTGAATTGCACATTTGGCACCATATAGTTCACAAGGCACTTTTTAGGACCTATATAACTAATGTATAGTGCAAATTTTTAAGTTAAGTTCTTTTAACGATAACAGACAAACCTTTTATTGGTTAACTGTTATACTTTTATTATTTACTTATTAGACTCTAATAAACATTTTGAGACCCGTTAGAACTCTTTGCAATATGAATTGCACATTTGGCACCATATAGTTCACAAGGCACTTTTTAGGACCTATATAACTAATGGTACTACGACACCTTATCGAAAGACACTTTATCGAAAGACACTTTATCGAACGACACCTGATCGAAACGACAGCTGATCGAAAGACACTTTATCGAACGACAGTTAATCGAGCCGACAGTTGATCGAAAGACACTTTATCGAAACGACAGCTGATCGAACGACATTTTATCGAACCGACAGTTAATCAAAACGACAGTTGATCGAACGACACTTTATCGAACCGACAGTTCAAGCAAGATTTTAGCGTGTTTCTCAAACATTGGAACAATGAGCCATTGTGATGTGCGGTCTTTGTAATGGTGTGCATTAATGAATTGTGATGTATATATCATAAAGTTGACGATTTATATTTTATATCTATATTTTATATTTGTATCATAAAGTGTTCGATTGCGCATGGCGGCCGGCCCGCCCACATATTAATAAGATATCACAAGAATACGCACGAGAATTACTAAGTACGAGATTGTCTGTACAGTAGACTAGACTAGTCATTATAGATACAAAGAGTAAGGAATTGAAGGCAAAATTTAATAGCAAGGGGCATGTCGCTGTCTGACTTTTACACAAAGTAGCTTCTTGAAAGTGGTCTTTATCCCAGCTTGACCGACAGCGCAAAATAAATGGCTTCGATGCTTGGTAGCACGTACACATGTGAATGTCTTCCACCGGGTTCAAGATGACCTTCCACGAACGAATAATAGCATTGAAGGATGGCACAATGCGTTCAGCAAGCGTGTCTCAATATCCCATCCGACGCTTCGCAGACTCGTCAAAAAAATTAAGCAGGAAGGTTCCAACGAAATGTTAATTGAACAATTGAGTGCTGGAATCGATGGCCCACCACGGAAGAAGCGCTACGACGCTGTCAACCAACGGCTGAAGAGCATAGTTGAAAATTATGACTCAACAAATATGGACATAAAAAGTTATCTTCGAGCAATTGCACACAACTTGTAATTAAATGAATGCGATTGAAATGTGCACTTCGTCAGTTGTCGTGCTTTTAATAAATTGTCGTTCTTTTAACAGTGCATATCGTCAGTTGTTTCAATAAATTGTGGATCTTTTAACTCTATCCTAACCAGGCTCGCGAGTTTACTAAAAAAACTAGGTGTGGCCAACCCCGCACACACATTTGCAATCGTTAATTACTAGAAACCTATGCGTCGTAGACGATGACATTATTACAGGTTAGTAGAAACATCATCTGGCTTCCTGTATACATCATAATTGTAAAACTAAAGAAAGTGAATTTAGTGTAAATTAGGTATTTCTAAAAGTGACACATTTCTATAAATTCTTCTTGTTACGCCGCGCCCCCGCTGTGAAAAGAGAACGAAAAAGAATAGTTAGTCAAGTTATTGGTGCGTAAATGAGTAATACGTTTCAATGCGGAGAGAGAGCAAAATTATATAAATATCACAATATCTCAAAAATTACAAAATCCAACTTTATCAAACAAACATGGACAGATAGCTGAACATCACAATGACCCATTGTTTCAATGTTTGAGAAACACGCAAAAATCTTGCTTGAACTGTCGGTTCGATAAAGTGTCGTTCGATCAACTGTCGCTTTCATCAGCTGTCGGTTCGATAAAGTGTCGTTTGATCAACTTTCGGTTCGATAAAGTGTCTTTCGATCAACTGTCGTTTCGATCAGGTGTCGTTTCGATCAGGTGTCGTTCGATTAAGTGTCTTTCGATAAAGTGTTGTTCGATTAAGTGTCGTTCGATAAAGTGTCTTTCGATAAGGTGTCGGGTCACGATAACTAATGTATAGTGCAAATTTTTTAGTTAAGTTCTTTTAACGATAACAGACAAACCTTTTATTGGTTAACTGTTATACTTTTATTATTTACTTATTAGACTCTAATAAACATTTTGATACCCGTTAGAACTTTTTGCAATATGAATTGCACATTTGGCACCATATAGTTCACAAGGCACTTTTTAGGACCTATATAACTAATGTATAGTGCAAATGTTTTAGTTAAGTTCTTTTAACGATAACAGACAAACCTTTTATTGGTTAACTGTTATACTTTTATGATTTACTTATTAGACTCTAATAAACATTTTGAGACCCGTTAGAACTTTTTGCAATATGAATTGCACATTTGGCACCATATAGTTCACAAGGCACTTTTTAGGACCTATATAACTAATGTATAGTGCAAATGTTTTAGTTAAGTTCTTTTAACGATAACAGACAAACCTTTTATTGGTTAACTGTTATACTTTTATGATTTTATTTATTAGACTCTAATAAACATTTTGAGACCCGTTAGAACTTTTTGCAATGTGAATTGCACATTTGGCACCATATAGTTCACAAGGCACTTTTTAGGACCTATATAACTAATGTATAGTGCAAATGGTTTAGTTAAGTTCTTTTAACGATAACAGACAAACCTTTTATTGGTTAACTGTTATACTTTTATTATTTACTTATTAGACTCTAATAAACATTTTGAGACCCGTTTGAACTTTTTGCAATGTGAATTGCACATTTGGCACCATATAGTTCACAAGGGAATTTTTAGGACCTATATAACTAATGTATAGTGCAAATGTCTTAGTTAAGTTCTTTTAACGATAACAGACAAACCTTTTATTGGTTAACTGTTATACTTTTATTATTTACTTATTAGACTCTAATAAACATTTTGAGACCCGTTAGAACTGTTTGCAATGTGAATTGCACATTTGGCACCATATAGTTCACAAGGCACTTTTTAGGACCTATATAACTAATGTATAGTGCAAATTTTTTAGTTAAGTTCTTTTAACGATAACAGACAAACCTTTTATTGGTTAATTGTTATACTTTTATTATTTACTTATTAGACTCTAATAAACATTTTGAGACCCGTTAGAACTCTTTGCAATGTGAATTGCACATTTGGCACCATATAGTTCACAAGGCACTTTTTAGGACCTATATAACTAATGTATAGTGCAAATTTTTTAGTTAAGTTCTTTTAACGATAACAGACAAACCTTTTATTGGTTAACTGTTATACTTTTATTATTTACTTATTAGACTCTAATAAACATTTTGAGACTCGTTAGAACTTTTTGCAATGTGAATTGCACATTTGGCACCATATAGTTCACAAGGCACTTTTTAGGACCTATATAACTAATGTATAGTGCAAATTTTTTAGTTAGGTTCTTTTAACGATAACAGACAAACCTTTTATTGGTTAACTGTTATACTTTTATTATTTACTTATTAGACTCTAATAAACATTTTGAGACCCGTTAGAACTCTTTGCAATGTGAATTGCACATTTGGCACCATATAGTTCACAAGGCACTTTTTAGGACCTATATAACTAATTTAAAGTGCAAATTTTTTAGTTAAGTTCTTTTAACGATAACAGACAAACCTTTTATTGGTTAACTGTTATACTTTTATTATTTACTTATTAGACTCTAATAAACATTTTGAGACCCGTTAGAACTTTTTGCAATGTAAATTGCACATTTGGCACCATATAGTTCACAAGGCACTTTTTAGGACCTATATAACTAATGTATAATGCAAATTTTTTAGTTAAGTTCTTTTAACGATAACAGACAAACCTTTTATTGATTAACTGTTATACCTTTATTATTTACTTATTAGACTCTAATAAACATTTTGAGACCCGTTAGAACTTTTTGCAATGTGAATTGCACATTTGGCACCATATAGTTCACAAGGCACTTTTTAGGACCTATATAACTAATGTATAGTGCAAATTTTTTAGTTAAGTTCTTTTAACGATAACAGACAAACCTTTTATTGGTTAACTGTTATACTTTTATTATTTACTTATTAGACTCTAATAAACATTTTGAGACCCGTTAGAACTCTTTGCAATGTGAATTGCACATTTGGCACCATATAGTTCACAAGGCACTTTTTAGGACCTATATAACTAATGTATAGTGCAAATTTTTTAGTTAAGTTCTTTTAACGATAACAGACAAACCTTTTATTGGTTAACTGTTATACTTTTATTATTTACTTATTAGACTCTAATAAACATTTTGAGACCCGTTAGAACTCTTTGCAATGTGAATTGCACATTTGGCACCATATAGTTCACAAGGCACTTTTTAGGACCTATATAACTAATGTATAATGCAAATTTTTTAGTTAAGTTCTTTTAACGATAACAGACAAACCTTTTATTGGTTAACTGTTATACTTTTATTATTTACTTATTAGACTCTAATAAACATTTTGAGACCCGTTAGAACTCTTTGCAATGTGAATTGCACATTTGGCACCATATAGTTCACAAGGCACTTTTTAGGACCTATATAACTAATGTATAGTGCAAATTTTTAAGTTAAGTTCTTTTAACGATAACAGACAAACCTTTTATTGGTTAACTGTTATACTTTTATTATTTACTTATTAGACTCTAATAAACATTTTGAGACCCGTTAGAACTCTTTGCAATGTGAATTGCACATTTGGCACCATATAGTTCACAAGGCACTTTTTAGGACCTATATAACTAATGTATAGTGCAAATTGTTTAGTTAAGTTCTTTTAACGATAACAGACAAACCTTTTATTGGTTAACTGTTATACTTTTATTATTTACTTATTAGACTCTAATAAACATTTTGAGACCCGTTAGAACTCTTTGCAATGTGAATTGCACATTTGGCACCATATAGTTCACAAGGCACTTTTTAGGACCTATATAACTAATGTATAGTGCAAATTTTTTAGTTAAGTTCTTTTAACGATAACAGACAAACCTTTTATTGGTTAACTGTTGGACTTTTATTATTTACTTATTAGACTCTAATAAACATTTTGAGACCCGTTAGAACTCTTTGCAATGTGAATTGCACATTTGGCACCATATAGTTCACAAGGCACTTTTTAGGACCTATATAACTAATGTATAGTGCAAATTGTTTAGTTAAGTTCTTTTAACGATAACAGACAAACCTTTTATTGGTTAACTGTTATACTTTTATTATTTACTTATTAGACTCTAATAAACATTTTGAGACCCGTTAGAACTTTTTGCAATGTAAATTGCACATTTGGCACCATATAGTTCACAAGGCACTTTTTAGGACCTATATAACTAATGTATAGTGCAAATTTTTTAGTTAAGTTCTTTTAACGATAACAGACAAACCTTTTATTGATTAACTGTTATACCTTTATTATTTACTTATTAGACTCTAATAAACATTTTGAGACCCGTTAGAACTTTTTGCAATGTGAATTGCACATTTGGCACCATATAGTTCACAAGGCACTTTTTAGGACCTATATAACTAATGTATAGTGCAAATGTTTTAGTTAAGTTCTTTTAACGATAACAGACAAACCTTTTATTGGTTAACTGTTATACTTTTATTATTTACTTATTAGATTCTAATAAACATTTTGAGACCCGTTAGAACTCTTTGCAATGTGAATTGCACATTTGGCACCATATAGTTCACAAGGCACTTTTTAGGACCTATATAACTAATGTATAGTGCAAATTTTTTAGTTAAGTTCTTTTAACGATAACAGACAAACCTTTTATTGGTTAACTGTTATACTTTTATTATTTACTTACTAGACTCTAATAAACATTTTGAGACCCGTTAGAACTTTTTGCAATGTAAATTGCACATTTGGCACCATATAGTTCACAAGGCACTTTTTAGGACCTATATAACTAATGTATAGTGCAAATTTTTTAGTTAAGTTCTTTTAACGATAACAGACAAACCTTTTATTGATTAACTGTTATACCTTTATTATTTACTTATTAGACTCTAATAAACATTTTGAGACCCGTTAGAACTTTTTGCAATGTGAATTGCACATTTGGCACCATATAGTTCACAAGGCACTTTTTAGGACCTATATAACTAATGTATAGTGCAAATTTTTTAGTTAAGTTCTTTTAACGATAACAGACAAACCTTTTATTGGTTAACTGTTATACTTTTATTATTTACTTATTAGACTCTAATAAACATTTTGAGACCCGTTAGAACTCTTTGCAATGTGAATTGCACATTTGGCACCATATAGTTCACAAGGCACTTTTTAGGACCTATATAACTAATGTATAGTGCAAATTTTTTAGTTAAGTTCTTTTAACGATAACAGACAAACCTTTTATTGGTTAACTGTTATACTTTTATTATTTACTTATTAGACTCTAATAAACATTTTGAGACCCGTTAGAACTCTTTGCAATGTGAATTGCACATTTGGCACCATATAGTTCACAAGGCACTTTTTAGGACCTATATAACTAATGTATAGTGCAAATTTTTTAGTTAAGTTCTTTTAACGATAACAGACAAACCTTTTATTGGTTAACTGTTATACTTTTATTATTTACTTATTAGACTCTAATAAACATTTTGAGACCCGTTAGAACTCTTTGCAATGTGAATTGCACATTTGGCACCATATAGTTCACAAGGCACTTTTTAGGACCTATATAACTAATGTATAGTGCAAATTTTTTAGTTAAGTTCTTTTAACGATAACAGACAAACCTTTTATTGGTTAACTGTTATACTTTTATTATTTACTTATTAGACTCTAATAAACATTTTGAGACCCGTTAGAACTCTTTGCAATGTGAATTGCACATTTGGCACCATATAGTTCACAAGGCACTTTTTAGGACCTATATAACTAATGTATAGTGCAAATTGTTTAGTTAAGTTCTTTTAACGATAACAGACAAACCTTTTATTGGTTAACTGTTATACTTTTATTATTTACTTATTAGACTCTAATAAACATTTTGAGACCCGTTAGAACTCTTTGCAATGTGAATTGCACATTTGGCACCATATAGTTCACAAGGCACTTTTTAGGACCTATATAACTAATGTATAGTGCAAATTTTTTAGTTAAGTTCTTTTAACGATAACAGACAAACCTTTTATTGGTTAACTGTTGGACTTTTATTATTTACTTATTAGACTCTAATAAACATTTTGAGACCCGTTAGAACTCTTTGCAATGTGAATTGCACATTTGGCACCATATAGTTCACAAGGCACTTTTTAGGACCTATATAACTAATTTAAAGTGCAAATTTTTTAGTTAAGTTCTTTTAACGATAACAGACAAACCTTTTATTGGTTAACTGTTATACTTTTATTATTTACTTATTAGACTCTAATAAACATTTTGAGACCCGTTAGAACTTTTTGCAATGTAAATTGCACATTTGGCACCATATAGTTCACAGGGCACTTTTTAGGACCTATATAACTAATGTATAGTGCAAATTTTTTTGTTAAGTTCTTTTAACGATAACAGACAAACCTTTTATTGATTAACTGTTATACCTTTATTATTTACTTATTAGACTCTTATAAACATTTTGAGACCCGTTAGAACTTTTTGCAATGTGAATTGCACATTTGGCACCATATAGTTCACAAGGCACTTTTTAGGACCTATATAACTAATGTATAGTGCAAATTTTTTAGTTAAGTTCTTTTAACGATAACAGACAAACCTTTTATTGGTTAACTGTTATACTTTTATTATTTACTTATTAGACTCTAATAAACATTTTGAGACCCGTTAGAACTCTTTGCAATGTGAATTGCACATTTGGCACCATATAGTTCACAAGGCACTTTTTAGGACTTATATAACTAATGTATAGTGCAAATTTTTTAGTTAAGTTCTTTTAACGATAACAGACAAACCTTTTATTGGTTAACTGTTATACTTTTATTATTTACTTATTAGACTCTAATAAACATTTTGAGACCCGTTAGAACTCTTTGCAATGTGAATTGCACATTTGGCACCATATAGTTCACAAGGCACTTTTTAGGACCTATATAACTAATGTATAGTGCAAATTTTTTAGTTAAGTTCTTTTAACGATAACAGACAAACCTTTTATTGGTTAACTGTTATACTTTTATTATTTACTTATTAGACTCTAATAAACATTTTGAGACCCGTTAGAACTCTTTGCAATGTGAATTGCACATTTGGCACCATATAGTTCACAAGGCACTTTTTAGGACCTATATAACTAATGTATAGTGCAAATTGTTTAGTTAAGTTCTTTTAACGATAACAGACAAACCTTTTATTGGTTAACTGTTATACTTTTATTATTTACTTATTAGACTCTAATAAACATTTTGAGACCCGTTAGAACTCTTTGCAATGTGAATTGCACATTTGGCACCATATAGTTCACAAGGCACTTTTTAGGACCTATATAACTAATGTATAGTGCAAATTTTTTAGTTAAGTTCTTTTAACGATAACAGACAAACCTTTTATTGGTTAACTGTTATACTTTTATTATTTACTTACTAGACTCTAATAAACATTTTGAGACCCGTTAGAACTTTTTGCAATGTGAATTGCACATTTGGCAACATATAGTTCACAAGGCACTTTTTAGGACCTATATAACTAATGTATAGTGCAAATTTTTTAGTTAAGTTCTTTTAACGATAACAGACAAACCTTTTATTGGTTAACTGTTATACTTTTATTATTTACTTATTAGATTCTAATAAACATTTTGAGACCCGTTAGAACTCTTTGCAATGTGAATTGCACATTTGGCACCATATAGTTCACAAGGCACTTTTTAGGACCTATATAACTAATGTATATTGCAAATTGTTTAGTTAAGTTCTTTTAACGATAACAGACAAACCTTTTATTGGTTAACTGTTATACTTTTATTATTTACTTATTAGACTCTAATAAACATTTTGAGACCCGTTAGAACTCTTTGCAATGTGAATTGCACATTTGGCACCATATAGTTCACAAGGCACTTTTTAGGACCTATATAACTAATGCATAGTGAAAATTTTTTAGTTAAGTTCTTTTAACGATAACAGACAAACCTTTTATTGGTTAACTGTTATACTTTTATTATTTACTTATTAGACTCTAATAAACATTTTGAGACCCGTTAGAACTTTTTGCAATGTGAATTGCACATTTGGCAACATATAGTTCACAAGGCACTTTTTAGGACCTATATAACTAATGTATTGTGCAAATTTTTTAGTTAAGTTCTTTTAACGATAACAGACAAACCTTTTATTGGTTAACTGTTATACTTTTATTATTTACTTATTAGACTCTAATAAACATTTTGTGACCCGTTAGAACTCTTTGCAATGTGAATTGCACATTTGGCACCATATAGTTCACAAGGCACTTTTTAGGACCTATATAACTAATGTATAGTGCAAATTTTTTAGTTAAATTCTTTTAACGATAACAGACAAACCTTTTATTGGTTAACTGTTATACTTTTATTATTTACTTATTAGACTCTAATAAACATTTTGAGACCCGTTAGAATTTTTTGCAATGTGAATTGCACATTTGGCACCATATAGTTCACAAGGCACTTTTTAGGACCTATATAACTAATGTATAGTGCAAATCTTTTGGTTAAGTTGTTTTAACGATAACAGACAAACCTTTTATTGGTTAATTGTTATACTTTTATTATTTACTTATTAGACTCTAATAAACATTTTGAGACCCGTTAGAACTCTTTGCAATGTGAATTGCACATTTGGCACCATATAGTTCACAAGGCACTTTTTAGGACCTATATAACTAATGTATAGTGCAAATTTTTTAGTTAAGTTCTTTTAACGATAACAGACAAACCTTTTATTGGTTAACTGTTATACTTTTATTATTTACTTATTAGACTCTAATAAACATTTTGAGACCCGTTAGAACTTTTTGCAATGTGAATTGCACATTTGGCACCATATAGTTCACAAGGCACTTTTTAGGACCTATATAACTAATGTATAGTGCAAATTTTTTAGTTAGGTTCTTTTAACTATAACAGACAAACCTTTTATTGGTTAACTGTTATACTTTTATTATTTACTTATTAGACTCTAATAAACATTTTGAGAACCGTTAGAACTCTTTGCAATGTGAATTGCACATTTGGCACCATATAGTTCACAAGGCACTTTTTAGGACCTATATAACTAATTTAAAGTGCAAATTTTTCAGTTAAGTTCTTTTAACGATAACAGACAAACCTTTTATTGGTTAACTGTTATACTTTTATTATTTACTTATTAGACTCTAATAAACATTTTGAGACCCGTTAGAACTTTTTGCAATGTGAATTGCACATTTGGCACCATATAGTTCACAAGGCACTTTTTAGGACCTATATAACTAATGTATAGTGCAAATTTTTTAGTTAAGTTCTTTTAACGATAACAGACAAACCTTTTATTGGTTAACTGTTATACTTTTATTATTTACTTATTAGACTCTAATAAACATTTTGAGACCCGTTAGAACTCTTTGCAATGTGAATTGCACATTTGGCACCATATAGTTCACAAGGCACTTTTTAGGACCTATATAACTAATGTATAGTGCAAATTTTTTAGTTAAGTTCTTTTAACGATAACAGACAAACCTTTTATTGGTTAACTGTTATACTTTTATTATTTACTTATTAGACTCTAATAAACATTTTGAGACCCGTTAGAACTTTTTGCAATGTGAATTGCACATTTGGCACCATATAGTTCACAAGGCACTTTTTAGGACCTATATAACTAATGTATAGTGCAAATTTTTTAGTTAAGTTCTTTTAACGATAACAGACAAACCTTTTATTGGTTAATTGTTATACTTTTATTATTTACTTATTAGACTCTAATAAACATTTTGAGACCCGTTAGAACTTTTTGCAATGTGAATTGCACATTTGGCACCATATAGTTCACAAGGCACTTTTTAGGACCTATATAACTAATGTATAGTGCAAATTTTTTAGTTAAGTTCTTTTAACGATAACAGACAAACCTTTTATTGGTTAACTGTTATACTTTTATTATTTACTTATTAGACTCTAATAAACATTTTGAGACCCGTTAGAACTCTTTGCAATGTGAATTGCACATTTGGCACCATATAGTTCACAAGGCACTTTTTAGGACCTATATAACTAATGTATGGTGGAAATTTTTTAGTTAAGTTCTTTTAACGATAACAGACAAACCTTTTATTGGTTAACTGTTATACTTTTATTATTTACTTATTAGACTCTAATAAACATTTTGAGACCCGTTAGAACTCTTTGCAATGTGAATTGCACATTTGGCACCATATAGTTCACAAGGCACTTTTTGGGACCTATATAACTAATGTATAGTGTAAATTTTTTAGTTAAGTTCTTTTAACGATAACAGACAAACCTTTTATTGGTTAACTGTTATACTTTTATTATTTACTTATTAGACTCTAATAAACATTTTGAGACCCGTTAGAACTTTTTGCAATGTGAATTGCACATTTGGCACCATATAGTTCACAAGGCACTTTTTAGGACCTATATAACTAATGTATAGTGTAAATCTTTTAGTTAAGTTCTTTTAACGATAACAGACAAACCTTTTATTGGTTAATTGTTATACTTTTATTATTTACTTATTAGACTCTAATAAACATTTTGAGACCCGTTAGAACTCTTTGCAATGTGAATTGCACATTTGGCACCATATAGTTCACAAGGCACTTTTTAGGACCTATATAACTAATGTATAGTGCAAATTTTTTAGTTAAGTTCTTTTAACGATAACAGACAAACCTTTTATTGGTTAACTGTTATACTTTTATTATTTACTTATTATACTCTAATAAACATTTTGCGAACCGTTAGAACTCTTTGCAATGTGAATTGCACATTTGGCACCATATAGTTCACAAGGCACTTTTTAGGACCTATATAACTAATGTATAGTGCAAATTTTTTAGTTAAGTTCTTTTAACGATAACAGACAAACCTTTTATTGGTTAACTGTTATACTTTTATTATTTACTTATTAGACTCTAATAAACATTTTGGGACCCGTTAGAACTTTTTGCAATGTGAATTGCACATTTGGCACCATATAGTTCACAAGGCACTTTTTAGGACCTATATAAATAATGCATAGTGCAAATTTTTTAGTTAAGTTCTTTTAACGATAACAGACAAACCTTTTATTGGTTAACTGTTATACTTTTATTATTTACTTATTAGACTCTAATAAACATTTTGAGACCCGTTAGAACTCTTTGCAATGTGAATTGCACATTTGGCACCATATAGTTCACAAGGCACTTTTTAGGACCTATATAACTAATGTATAGTGCAAATTTTTTAGTTAAGTTCTTTTAACGATAACAGACAAACCTTTTATTGGTTAACTGTTATACTTTTATTATTTACTTATTAGACTCTAATAAACATTTTGAGACCCGTTAGAACTTTTTGCAATGTGAATTGCACATTTGGCACCATATAGTTCACAAGGCACTTTTTAGGACCTATATAACTAATGTATAGTGCAAATTTTTTAGTTAGGTTCTTTTAACTATAACAGACAAACCTTTTATTGGTTAACTGTTATACTTTTATTATTTACTTATTAGACTCTAATAAACATTTTGAGAACCGTTAGAACTCTTTGCAATGTGAATTGCACATTTGGCACCATATAGTTCACAAGGCACTTTTTAGGACCTATATAACTAATTTAAAGTGCAAATTTTTTAGTTAAGTTCTTTTAACGATAACAGACAAACCTTTTATTGGTTAACTGTTATACTTTTATTATTTACTTATTAGACTCTAATAAACATTTTGAGACCCGTTAGAACTTTTTGCAATGTGAATTGCACATTTGGCACCATATAGTTCACAAGGCACTTTTTAGGACCTATATAACTAATGTATAGTGCAAATTTTTTAGTTAAGTTCTTTTAACGATAACAGACAAACCTTTTATTGGTTAACTGTTATACTTTTATTATTTACTTATTAGACTCTAATAAACATTTTGAGACCCGTTAGAACTCTTTGCAATGTGAATTGCACATTTGGCACCATATAGTTCACAAGGCACTTTTTAGGACCTATATAACTAATGTATAGTGCAAATTTTTTAGTTAAGTTCTTTTAACGATAACAGACAAACCTTTTATTGGTTAACTGTTATACTTTTATTATTTACTTATTAGACTCTAATAAACATTTTGAGACCCGTTAGAACTTTTTGCAATGTGAATTGCACATTTGGCACCATATAGTTCACAAGGCACTTTTTAGGACCTATATAACTAATGTATAGTGCAAATTTTTTAGTTAAGTTCTTTTAACGATAACAGACAAACCTTTTATTGGTTAACTGTTATACTTTTATTATTTACTTATTAGACTCTAATAAACATTTTGAGACCCGTTAGAACTTTTTGCAATGTGAATTGCACATTTGGCACCATATAGTTCACAAGGCACTTTTTAGGACCTATATAACTAATGTATAGTGCAAATTTTTTAGTTAAGTTCTTTTAACGATAACAGACAAACCTTTTATTGGTTAACTGTTATACTTTTATTATTTACTTATTAGACTCTAATAAACATTTTGAGACCCGTTAGAACTCTTTGCAATGTGAATTGCACATTTGGCACCATATAGTTCACAAGGCACTTTTTAGGACCTATATAACTAATGTATGGTGGAAATTTTTTAGTTAAGTTCTTTTAACGATAACAGACAAACCTTTTATTGGTTAACTGTTATACTTTTATTATTTACTTATTAGACTCTAATAAACATTTTGAGACCCGTTAGAACTCTTTGCAATGTGAATTGCACATTTGGCACCATATAGTTCACAAGGCACTTTTTGGGACCTATATAACTAATGTATAGTGTAAATTTTTTAGTTAAGTTCTTTTAACGATAACAGACAAACCTTTTATTGGTTAACTGTTATACTTTTATTATTTACTTATTAGACTCTAATAAACATTTTGAGACCCGTTAGAACTTTTTGCAATGTGAATTGCACATTTGGCACCATATAGTTCACAAGGCACTTTTTAGGACCTATATAACTAATGTATAGTGTAAATCTTTTAGTTAAGTTCTTTTAACGATAACAGACAAACCTTTTATTGGTTAATTGTTATACTTTTATTATTTACTTATTAGACTCTAATAAACATTTTGAGACCCGTTAGAACTCTTTGCAATGTGAATTGCACATTTGGCACCATATAGTTCACAAGGCACTTTTTAGGACCTATATAACTAATGCATAGTGCAAATTTTTTAGTTAAGTTCTTTTAACGATAACAGACAAACCTTTTATTGGTTAACTGTTATACTTTTATTATTTACTTATTATACTCTAGTAAACATTTTGCGAACCGTTAGAACTCTTTGCAATGTGAATTGCACATTTGGCACCATATAGTTCACAAGGCACTTTTTAGGACCTATATAACTAATGTATAGTGCAAATTTTTTAGTTAAGTTCTTTTAACGATAACAGACAAACCTTTTATTGGTTAACTGTTATACTTTTATTATTTACTTATTAGACTCTAATAAACATTTTGAGACCCGTTAGAACTTTTTGCAATGTGAATTGCACATTTGGCACCATATAGTTCACAAGGCACTTTTTAGGACCTATATAACTAATGCATAGTGCAAATTTTTTAGTTAAGTTCTTTTAACGATAACAGACAAACCTTTTATTGGTTAACTGTTATACTTTTATTATTTACTTATTAGACTCTAATAAACATTTTGAGACCCGTTAGAACTCTTTGCAATGTGAATTGCACATTTGGCACCATATAGTTCACAAGGCACTTTTTAGGACCTATATAACTAATGTATAGTGCAAATTTTTAAGTTAAGTTCTTTTAACGATAACAGACAAACCTTTTATTGGTTAACTGTTATACTTTTATTATTTACTTATTAGACGCTAATAAACATTTTGAGACCCGTTAGAACTCTTTGCAATGTGAATTGCACATTTGGCACCATATAGTTCACAAGGCACTTTTTAGGACCTATATAACTAATGTATAGTGCAAATTTTTTAGTTAAGTTCTTTTAACGATAACAGACAAACCTTTTATTGGTTAACTGTTATACTTTTATTATTTACTTATTAGACGCTAATAAACATTTTGAGACCCGTTAGAACTCTTTGCAATATGAATTGCACATTTGGCACCATATAGTTCACAAGGCACTTTTTAGGACCTATATAACTAATGTATAGTGCAAATTTTTTAGTTAAGTTCTTTTAACGATAACAGACAAACCTTTTATTGGTTAACTGTTATACTTTTATTATTTACTTATTAGACTCTAATAAACATTTTGAGACCCGTTATA
Source organism: Clavelina lepadiformis (assembly GCF_947623445.1). NCBI lineage: Eukaryota > Metazoa > Chordata > Ascidiacea > Aplousobranchia > Clavelinidae > Clavelina > Clavelina lepadiformis. Next base: position 14,122,235 of record NC_135242.1, read on the forward strand.
ACTTTTTGCAATGTGAATTGCACATTTGGCACCATATAGTTCACAAGGCACTTTTTAGGACCTATATAACTAATGTATAGTGCAAATTTTTTAGTTAAGTTCTTTTAACGATAACAGACAAACCTTTTATTGGTTAACTGTTATACTTTTATTATTTACTTATTAGACTCTAATAAACATTTTGAGACCCGTTAGAACTTTTTGCAATGTGAATTGCACATTTGGCACCATATAGTTCACAAGGCACTTTTTAGGACCTATATAACTAATGTATAGTGCAAATTTTTTAGTTAAGTTCTTTTAACGATAACAGACAAACCTTTTATTGGTTAACTGTTATACTTTTATTATTTACTTATTAGACTCTAATAAACATTTTGAGACCCGTTAGAACTCTTTGCAATGTGAATTGCACATTTGGCACCATATAGTTCACAAGGCACTTTTTAGGACCTATATAACTAATGTATAGTGCAAATTGTTTAGTTAAGTTCTTTTAACGATAACAGACAAACCATTTATTGGTTAACTGTTATACTTTTATTATTTACTTATTAGACTCTAATAAACATTTTGAGACCCGTTAGAACTTTTTGCAATGTGAATTGCACATTTGGCACCATATAGTTCACAAGGCACTTTTTAGGACCTATATAACTAATGTATAGTGCAAATTTTTAAGTTAAGTTCTTTTAACGATAACAGACAAACCTTTTATTAGTTAACTGTTATACTTTTATTATTTACTTATTAGACTCTAATAAACATTTTGAGACCCGTTAGAACTCTTTGCAATATGAATTGCACATTTGGCACCATATAGTTCACAAGGCACTTTTTAGGACCTATATAACTAATGTATAGTGCAAATTTTTTAGTTAAGTTCTTTTAACGATAACAGACAAACCTTTTATTGGTTAACTGTTATACTTTTATTATTTACTTATTAGACTCTAATAAACATTTTGAGACCCGTTAGAACTCTTTGCAATATGAATTGCACATTTGGCACCATATAGTTCACAAGGCACTTTTTAGGACCTATATAACTAATGTATAGTGTAATTTTTTAGTTAAGTTCTTTTAACGATAACAGGCAAACCTTTTATTGGTTAACTGTTATACTTTTTTTATTTACTTATTAGACTCTAATAAACATTTTGAGACCCGTTAGAACTTTTTGCAATATGAATTGCACATTTGGCACCATATAGTTCACAAGGCACTTTTTAGGACCTATATAACTAATGTATAGTGCAAATGTTTTAGTTAAGTTCTTTTAACGATAACAGACAAACCTTTTATTGGTTAACTGTTATACTTTTATTATTTACTTATTAGACTCTAATAAACATTTTGAGACCCGTTAGAACTTTTTGCAATGTGAATTGCACATTTGGCACCATATAGTTCACAAGGCACTTTTTGGGACCTATATAACTAATGTATAGTGTAAATTTTTTAGTTAAGTTCTTTTAACGATAACAGACAAACCTTTTATTGGTTAATTGTTATACTTTTATTATTTACTTATTAGACTCTAATAAACATTTTGAGACCCGTTAGAACTCTTTGCAATGTGAATTGCACATTTGGCACCATATAGTTCACAAGGCACTTTTTAGGACCTATATAACTAATGCATAGTGCAAATTTTTTAGTTAAGTTCTTTTAACGATAACAGACAAACCTTTTATTGGTTAACTGTTATACTTTTATTATTTACTTATTATACTCTAGTAAACATTTTGCGAACCGTTAGAACTCTTTGCAATGTGAATTGCACATTTGGCACCATATAGTTCACAAGGCACTTTTTAGGACCTATATAACTAATGTATAGTGCAAATTTTTTAGTTAAGTTCTTTTAACGATAACAGACAAACCTTTTATTGGTTAACTGTTATACTTTTATTATTTACTTATTAGACTCTAATAAACATTTTGAGACCCGTTAGAACTTTTTGCAATGTGAATTGCACATTTGGCACCATATAGTTCACAAGGCACTTTTTAGGACCTATATAACTAATGCATAGTGCAAATTTTTTAGTTAAGTTCTTTTAACGATAACAGACAAACCTTTTATTGGTTAACTGTTATACTTTTATTATTTACTTATTAGACTCTAATAAACATTTTGAGACCCGTTAGAACTCTTTGCAATGTGAATTGCACATTTGGCACCATATAGTTCACAAGGCACTTTTTAGGACCTATATAACTAATGTATAGTGCAAATTTTTAAGTTAAGTTCTTTTAACGATAACAGACAAACCTTTTATTGGTTAACTGTTATACTTTTATTATTTACTTATTAGACGCTAATAAACATTTTGAGACCCGTTAGAACTCTTTGCAATGTGAATTGCACATTTGGCACCATATAGTTCACAAGGCACTTTTTAGGACCTATATAACTAATGTATAGTGCAAATTTTTTAGTTAAGTTCTTTTAACGATAACAGACAAACCTTTTATTGGTTAACTGTTATACTTTTATTATTTACTTATTAGACGCTAATAAACATTTTGAGACCCGTTAGAACTCTTTGCAATATGAATTGCACATTTGGCACCATATAGTTCACAAGGCACTTTTTAGGACCTATATAACTAATGTATAGTGCAAATTTTTTAGTTAAGTTCTTTTAACGATAACAGACAAACCTTTTATTGGTTAACTGTTATACTTTTATTATTTACTTATTAGACTCTAATAAACATTTTGAGACCCGTTATAACTTTTTGCAATGTGAATTGCACATTTGGCACCATATAGTTCACAAGGCACTTTTTAGGACCTATATAACTAATGTATAGTGCAAATTTTTTAGTTAAGTTCTTTTAACGATAACAGACAAACCTTTTATTGGTTAACTGTTATACTTTTATTATTTACTTATTAGACTCTAATAAACATTTTGAGACCCGTTAGAACTTTTTGCAATGTGAATTGCACATTTGGCACCATATAGTTCACAAGGCACTTTTTAGGACCTATATAACTAATGTATAGTGCAAATTTTTTAGTTAAGTTCTTTTAACGATAACAGACAAACCTTTTATTGGTTAACTGTTATACTTTTATTATTTACTTATTAGACTCTAATAAACATTTTGAGACCCGTTAGAACTCTTTGCAATGTGAATTGCACATTTGGCACCATATAGTTCACAAGGCACTTTTTAGGACCTATATAACTAATGTATAGTGCAAATTGTTTAGTTAAGTTCTTTTAACGATAACAGACAAACCATTTATTGGTTAACTGTTATACTTTTATTATTTACTTATTAGACTCTAATAAACATTTTGAGACCCGTTAGAACTTTTTGCAATGTGAATTGCACATTTGGCACCATATAGTTCACAAGGCACTTTTTAGGACCTATATAACTAATGTATAGTGCAAATTTTTAAGTTAAGTTCTTTTAACGATAACAGACAAACCTTTTATTAGTTAACTGTTATACTTTTATTATTTACTTATTAGACTCTAATAAACATTTTGAGACCCGTTAGAACTCTTTGCAATATGAATTGCACATTTGGCACCATATAGTTCACAAGGCACTTTTTAGGACCTATATAACTAATGTATAGTGCAAATTTTTTAGTTAAGTTCTTTTAACGATAACAGACAAACCTTTTATTGGTTAACTGTTATACTTTTATTATTTACTTATTAGACTCTAATAAACATTTTGAGACCCGTTAGAACTCTTTGCAATATGAATTGCACATTTGGCACCATATAGTTCACAAGGCACTTTTTAGGACCTATATAACTAATGTATAGTGTAATTTTTTAGTTAAGTTCTTTTAACGATAACAGGCAAACCTTTTATTGGTTAACTGTTATACTTTTTTTATTTACTTATTAGACTCTAATAAACATTTTGAGACCCGTTAGAACTTTTTGCAATATGAATTGCACATTTGGCACCATATAGTTCACAAGGCACTTTTTAGGACCTATATAACTAATGTATAGTGCAAATGTTTTAGTTAAGTTCTTTTAACGATAACAGACAAACCTTTTATTGGTTAACTGTTATACTTTTATTATTTACTTATTAGACTCTAATAAACATTTTGAGACCCGTTAGAACTTTTTGCAATGTGAATTGCACATTTGGCACCATATAGTTCACAAGGCACTTTTTAGGACCTATATAACTAATGTATAGTGCAAATGGTTTAGTTAAGTTCTTTTAACGATAACAGACAAACCTTTTATTGGTTAACTGTTATACTTTTATTATTTACTTATTAGACTCTAATAAACATTTTGAGACCCGTTAGAACTTTTTGCAATGTGAATTGCACATTTGGCACCATATAGTTCACAAGGCACTTTTTAGGACCTATATAACTAATGTATAGTGCAAATTTTTTAGTTAAGTTCTTTTAACGATAACAGGCAAACCTTTTATTGGTTAACTGTTATACTTTTTTTATTTACTTATTAGACTCTAATAAACATTTTGAGACCCGTTAGAACTTTTTGCAATATGAATTGCACATTTGGCACCATATAGTTCACAAGGCACTTTTTAGGACCTATATAACTAATGTATAGTGCAAATGTTTTAGTTAAGTTCTTTTAACGATAACAGACAAACCTTTTATTGGTTAACTGTTATACTTTTATTATTTACTTATTAGACTCTAATAAACATTTTGAGACCCGTTAGAACTTTTTGCAATGTGAATTGCACATTTGGCACCATATAGTTCACAAGGCACTTTTTAGGACCTATATAACTAATGTATAGTGCAAATGGTTTAGTTAAGTTCTTTTAACGATAACAGACAAACCTTTTATTGGTTAACTGTTATACTTTTATTATTTACTTATTAGACTCTAATAAACATTTTGAGACCCGTTAGAACTTTTTGCAATGTGAATTGCACATTTGGCACCATATAGTTCACAAGGCACTTTTTAGGACCTATATAACTAATGTATAGTGCAAATGTTTTAGTTAAGTTCTTTTAACGATAACAGACAAACCTTTTATTGGTTAACTGTTATACTTTTATTATTTACTTATTAGACTCTAATAAACATTTTGAGACCCGTTAGAACTCTTTGCAATGTGAATTGCACATTTGGCACTATATAGTTCACAAGGCACTTTTTAGGACCTATATAACTAATGTATAGTGCAAATTTTTTAGTTAAGTTCTTTTAACGATAACAGACAAACCTTTTATTGGTTAATTGTTATACTTTTATTATTTACTTATTAGACTCTAATAAACATTTTGAGACCCGTTAGAACTCTTTGCAATGTGAATTGCACATTTGGCACCATATAGTTCACAAGGCACTTTTTAAGACCTATATAACTAATGTATAGTGCAAATTTTTTAGTTAAGTTCTTTTAACGATAACAGACAAACCTTTTATTGGTTAACTGTTATACTTTTACTATTTACTTATTAGACTCTAATAAACATTTTGAGACCCGTTAGAACTTTTTGCAATGTGAATTGCACATTTGGCACCATATAGTTCACAAGGCACTTTTTAGGACCTATATAACTAATGTATAGTGCAAATTTTTTAGTTAGGTTCTTTTAACGATAACAGACAAACCTTTTATTGGTTAACTGTTATACTTTTATTATTTACTTATTAGACTCTAATAAACATTTTGAGACCCGTTAGAATTTTTTGCAATGTGAATTGCACATTTGGCACCATATAGTTCACAAGGCACTTTTTAGGACCTATATAACTAATTTAAAGTGCAAATTTTTTAGTTAAGTTCTTTTAACGATAACAGACAAACCTTTTATTGGTTAACTGTTATACTTTTTTTATTTACCTTTTAGACTCTAATAAACATTTTGAGACCCGTTAGAACTTTTTGCAATGTAAATTGCACATTTGGCACCATATAGTTCACAAGGCACTTTTTAGGACCTATATAACTAATGTATAGTGCAAATTTTTTAGTTAAGTTCTTTTAACGATAACAGACAAACCTTTTATTGGTTAACTGTTATACTTTTATTATTTACTTATTAGACTCTAATAAACATTTTGAGACCCGTTAGAACTTTTTGCAATGTGAATTGCACATTTGGCACCATATAGTTCACAAGGCACTTTTTAGGACCTATATAACTAATGTATAGTGCAAATTTTTAAGTTAAGTTCTTTTAACGATAACAGACAAACCTTTTATTGGTTAACTGTTATACTTTTATTATTTACTTATTAGACTCTAATAAACATTTTGAGACCCGTTAGAACTCTTTGCAATATGAATTGCACATTTGGCACCATATAGTTCACAAGGCACTTTTTAGGACCTATATAACTAATGTATAGTGCAAATTTTTTAGTTAAGTTCTTTTAACGATAACAGACAAACCTTTTATTGGTTAACTGTTATACTTTTATTATTTACTTATTAGACTCTAATAAACATTTTGAGACCCGTTAGAACTGTTTGCAATGTGAATTGCACATTTGGCACCATATAGTTCACAAGGCACTTTTTAGGACCTATATAACTAATGTATAGTGCAAATTTTTTAGTTAAGTTCTTTTAACGATAACAGACAAACCTTTTATTGGTTAACTGTTATACTTTTATTATTTACTTATTAGACTCTAATAAACATTTTGAGACCCGTTAGAACTCTTTGCAATGTGAATTGCACATTTGGCACCATATAGTTCACAAGGCACTTTTTAGGACCTATATAACTAATGTATGGTGCAAATTGTTTAGTTAAGTTCTTTTAACGATAACAGACAAACCATTTATTGGTTAACTGTTATACTTTTATTATTTACTTATTAGACTCTAATAAACATTTTGAGACCCGTTAGAACTTTTTGCAATGTGAATTGCACATTTGGCACCATATAGTTCACAAGGCACTTTTTAGGACCTATATAACTAATGTATAGTGCAAATTTTTAAGTTAAGTTCTTTTAACGATAACAGACAAACCTTTTATTGGTTAACTGTTATACTTTTATTATTTACTTATTAGACTCTAATAAACATTTTGAGACCCGTTAGAACTCTTTGCAATATGAATTGCACATTTGGCACCATATAGTTCACAAGGCACTTTTTAGGACCTATATAACTAATGTATAGTGCAAATTTTTTAGTTAAGTTCTTTTAACGATAACAGACAAACCTTTTATTGGTTAACTGTTATACTTTTATTATTTACTTATTAGACTCTAATAAACATTTTGAGACCCGTTAGAACTCTTTGCAATATGAATTGCACATTTGGCACCATATAGTTCACAAGGCACTTTTTAGGACCTATATAACTAATGTATAGTGTAATTTTTTAGTTAAGTTCTTTTAACGATAACAGGCAAACCTTTTATTGGTTAACTGTTATACTTTTTTTATTTACTTATTAGACTCTAATAAACATTTTGAGACCCGTTAGAACTTTTTGCAATATGAATTGCACATTTGGCACCATATAGTTCACAAGGCACTTTTTAGGACCTATATAACTAATGTATAGTGCAACTGTTTTAGTTAAGTTCTTTTAACGATAACAGACAAACCTTTTATTGGTTAACTGTTATACTTTTATTATTTACTTATTAGACTCTAATAAACATTTTGAGACCCGTTAGAACTTTTTGCAATGTGAATTGCACATTTGGCACCATATAGTTCACAAGGCACTTTTTAGGACCTATATAACTAATGTATAGTGCAAATGGTTTAGTTAAGTTCTTTTAACGATAACAGACAAACCTTTTATTGGTTAACTGTTATACTTTTATTATTTACTTATTAGACTCTAATAAACATTTTGACACCCGTTAGAACTCTTTGCAATGTGAATTGCACATTTGGCACCATATAGTTCACAAGGCACTTTTTAGGACCTATATAACTAATGTATAGTGCAAATTTTTTAGTTAAGTTCTTTTAACGATAACAGACAAACCTTTCATTGGTTAACTGTTATACTTTTATTATTTACTTATTAGACTCTAATAAACATTTTGAGACCCGTTAGAACTCTTTGCAATATGAATTGCACATTTGGCACCATATAGTTCACAAGGCACTTTTTAGGACCTATATAACTAATGTATAGTGTAATTTTTTAGTTAAGTTCTTTTAACGATAACAGGCAAACCTTTTATTGGTTAACTGTTATACTTTTTTTATTTACTTATTAGACTCTAATAAACATTTTGAGACCCGTTAGAACTTTTTGCAATATGAATTGCACATTTGGCACCATATAGTTCACAAGGCACTTTTTAGGACCTATATAACTAATGTATAGTGCAAATTTTTTAGTTAAGTTCTTTTAACGATAACAGACAAACCTTTTATTGGTTAACTGTTATACTTTTATTATTTACTTATTAGACTCTAATAAACATTTTGAAACCCGTTAGAACTGTTTGCAATGTGAATTGCACATTTGGCACTATATAGTTCACAAGGCACTTTTTAGGACCTATATAACTAATGTATAGTGCAAATTTTTTAGTTAAGTTCTTTTAACGATAACAGACAAACCTTTTATTGGTTAATTGTTATACTTTTATTATTTACTTATTAGACTCTAATAAACATTTTGAGACCCGTTAGAACTCTTTGCAATGTGAATTGCACATTTGGCACCATATAGTTCACAAGGCACTTTTTAAGACCTATATAACTAATGTATAGTGCAAATTTTTTAGTTAAGTTCTTTTAACGATAACAGACAAACCTTTTATTGGTTAACTGTTATACTTTTACTATTTACTTATTAGACTCTAATAAACATTTTGAGACCCGTTAGAACTTTTTGCAATGTGAATTGCACATTTGGCACCATATAGTTCACAAGGCACTTTTTAGGACCTATATAACTAATGTATAGTGCAAATTTTTTAGTTAGGTTCTTTTAACGATAACAGACAAACCTTTTATTGGTTAACTGTTATACTTTTATTATTTACTTATTAGACTCTAATAAACATTTTGAGACCCGTTAGAACTCTTTGCAATGTGAATTGCACATTTGGCACCATATAGTTCACAAGGCACTTTTTAGGACCTATATAACTAATTTAAAGTGCAAATTTTTTAGTTAAGTTCTTTTAACGATAACAGACAAACCTTTTATTGGTTAACTGTTATACTTTTTTTATTTACCTTTTAGACTCTAATAAACATTTTGAGACCCGTTAGAACTTTTTGCAATGTAAATTGCACATTTGGCACCATATAGTTCACAAGGCACTTTTTAGGACCTATATAACTAATGTATAGTGCAAATTTTTTAGTTAAGTTCTTTTAACGATAACAGACAAACCTTTTATTGGTTAACTGTTATACTTTTATTATTTACTTATTAGACTCTAATAAACATTTTGAGACCCGTTAGAACTTTTTGCAATGTGAATTGCACATTTGGCACCATATAGTTCACAAGGCACTTTTTAGGACCTATATAACTAATGTATAGTGCAAATTTTTAAGTTAAGTTCTTTTAACGATAACAGACAAACCTTTTATTGGTTAACTGTTATACTTTTATTATTTACTTATTAGACTCTAATAAACATTTTGAGACCCGTTAGAACTCTTTGCAATATGAATTGCACATTTGGCACCATATAGTTCACAAGGCACTTTTTAGGACCTATATAACTAATGTATAGTGCAAATTTTTTAGTTAAGTTCTTTTAACGATAACAGACAAACCTTTTATTGGTTAACTGTTATACTTTTATTATTTACTTATTAGACTCTAATAAACATTTTGAGACCCGTTAGAACTTTTTGCAATGTGAATTGCACATTTGGCACCATATAGTTCACAAGGCACTTTTTAGGACCTATATAACTAATGTATAGTGCAAATTTTTTAGTTAAGTTCTTTTAACGATAACAGACAAACCTTTTATTGGTTAACTGTTATACTTTTATTATTTACTTATTAGACTCTAATAAACATTTTGAGACCCGTTAGAACTCTTTGCAATGTGAATTGCACATTTGGCACCATATAGTTCACAAGGCACTTTTTAGGACCTATATAACTAATGTATGGTGCAAATTGTTTAGTTAAGTTCTTTTAACGATAACAGACAAACCATTTATTGGTTAACTGTTATACTTTTATTATTTACTTATTAGACTCTAATAAACATTTTGAGACCCGTTAGAACTTTTTGCAATGTGAATTGCACATTTGGCACCATATAGTTCACAAGGCACTTTTTAGGACCTATATAACTAATGTATAGTGCAAATTTTTAAGTTAAGTTCTTTTAACGATAACAGACAAACCTTTTATTGGTTAACTGTTATACTTTTATTATTTACTTATTAGACTCTAATAAACATTTTGAGACCCGTTAGAACTCTTTGCAATATGAATTGCACATTTGGCACCATATAGTTCACAAGGCACTTTTTAGGACCTATATAACTAATGTATAGTGTAATTTTTTAGTTAAGTTCTTTTAACGATAACAGGCAAACCTTTTATTGGTTAACTGTTATACTTTTTTTATTTACTTATTAGACTCTAATAAACATTTTGAGACCCGTTAGAACTTTTTGCAATATGAATTGCACATTTGGCACCATATAGTTCACAAGGCACTTTTTAGGACCTATATAACTAATGTATAGTGCAAATGTTTTAGTTAAGTTCTTTTAACGATAACAGACAAACCTTTTATTGGTTAACTGTTATACTTTTATTATTTACTTATTAGACTCTAATAAACATTTTGAGACCCGTTAGAACTTTTTGCAATGTGAATTGCACATTTGGCACCATATAGTTCACAAGGCACTTTTTAGGACCTATATAACTAATGTATAGTGCAAATGGTTTAGTTAAGTTCTTTTAACGATAACAGACAAACCTTTTATTGGTTAACTGTTATACTTTTATTATTTACTTATTAGACTCTAATAAACATTTTGAGACCCGTTAGAACTTTTTGCAATGTGAATTGCACATTTGGCACCATATAGTTCACAAGGCACTTTTTAGGACCTATATAACTAATGTATAGTGCAAATGTTTTAGTTAAGTTCTTTTAACGATAACAGACAAACCTTTTATTGGTTAACTGTTATACTTTTGTTATTTACTTATTAGACTCTAATAAACATTTTGAAACCCGTTAGAACTTTTTGCAATGTGAATTGCACATTTGGCACTATATAGTTCACAAGGCACTTTTTAGGACCTATATAACTAATGTATAGTGCAAATTTTTTAGTTAAGTTCTTTTAACGATAACAGACAAACCTTTTATTGGTTAATTGTTATACTTTTATTATTTACTTATTAGACTCTAATAAACATTTTGAGACCCGTTAGAACTCTTTGCAATGTGAATTGCACATTTGGCACCATATAGTTCACAAGGCACTTTTTAAGACCTATATAACTAATGTATAGTGCAAATTTTTTAGTTAAGTTCTTTTAACGATAACAGACAAACCTTTTATTGGTTAACTGTTATACTTTTACTATTTACTTATTAGACTCTAATAAACATTTTGAGACCCGTTAGAACTTTTTGCAATGTGAATTGCACATTTGGCACCATATAGTTCACAAGGCACTTTTTAGGACCTATATAACTAATGTATAGTGCAAATTTTTTAGTTAGGTTCTTTTAACGATAACAGACAAACCTTTTATTGGTTAACTGTTATACTTTTATTATTTACTTATTAGACTCTAATAAACATTTTGAGACCCGTTAGAACTCTTTGCAATGTGAATTGCACATTTGGCACCATATAGTTCACAAGGCACTTTTTAGGACCTATATAACTAATTTAAAGTGCAAATTTTTTAGTTAAGTTCTTTTAACGATAACAGACAAACCTTTTATTGGTTAACTGTTATACTTTTTTTATTTACCTTTTAGACTCTAATAAACATTTTGAGACCCGTTAGAACTTTTTGCAATGTAAATTGCACATTTGGCACCATATAGTTCACAAGGCACTTTTTAGGACCTATATAACTAATGTATAGTGCAAGTTTTTTAGTTAAGTTCTTTTAACGATAACAGACAAACCTTTTATTGGTTAACTGTTATACTTTTATTATTTACTTATTAGACTCTAATAAACATTTTGAGACCCGTTAGAACTTTTTGCAATGTGAATTGCACATTTGGCACCATATAGTTCACAAGGCACTTTTTAGGACCTATATAACTAATGTATAGTGCAAATTGTTTAGTTAAGTTCTTTTAACGATAACAGACAAACCATTTATTAGTTAACTGTTATACTTTTATTATTTACTTATTAGACTCTAATAAACATTTTGAGACCCGTTAGAACTTTTTGCAATGTGAATTGCACATTTGGCACCATATAGTTCACAAGGCACTTTTTAGGACCTATATAACTAATGTATAGTGCAAATTTTTAAGTTAAGTTCTTTTAACGATAACAGACAAACCTTTTATTGGTTAACTGTTATACTTTTATTATTTACTTATTAGACTCTAATAAACATTTTGAGACCCGTTAGAACTCTTTGCAATATGAATTGCACATTTGGCACCATATAGTTCACAAGGCACTTTTTAGGACCTATATAACTAATGTATAGTGCAAATTTTTTAGTTAAGTTCTTTTAACGATAACAGACAAACCTTTTATTGGTTAACTGTTATACTTTTTTTATTTACTTATTAGACTCTAATAAACATTTTGAGACCCGTTAGAACTTTTTGCAATATGAATTGCACATTTGGCACCATATAGTTCACAAGGCACTTTTTAGGACCTATATAACTAATGTATAGTGCAAATGTTTTAGTTAAGTTCTTTTAACGATAACAGACAAACCTTTTATTGGTTAACTGTTATACTTTTATGATTTACTTATTAGACTCTAATAAACATTTTGAGACCCGTTAGAACTTTTTGCAATGTGAATTGCACATTTGGCACCATATAGTTCACAAGGCACTTTTTAGGACCTATATAACTAATGTATAGTGCAAATGGTTTAGTTAAGTTCTTTTAACGATAACAGACAAACCTTTTATTGGTTAACTGTTATACTTTTATTATTTACTTATTAGACTCTAATAAACATTTTGAGACCCGTTAGAACTTTTTGCAATGTGAATTGCACATTTGGCACCATATAGTTCACAAGGCACTTTTTAGGACCTATATAACTAATGTATAGTGCAAATGTTTTAGTTAAGTTCTTTTAACGATAACAGACAAACCTTTTATTGGTTAACTGTTATACTTTTATTATTTACTTATTAGACTCTAATAAACATTTTGAAACCCGTTAGAACTGTTTGCAATGTGAATTGCACATTTGGCACCATATAGTTCACAAGGCACTTTTTAGGACCTATATAACTAATGTATAGTGCAAATTTTTTAGTTAAGTTCTTTTAACGATAACAGACAAACCTTTTATTGGTTAATTGTTATACTTTTATTATTTACTTATTAGACTCTAATAAACATTTTGAGACCCGTTAGAACTCTTTGCAATGTGAATTGCACATTTGGCACCATATAGTTCACAAGGCACTTTTTAAGACCTATATAACTAATGTATAGTGCAAATTTTTTAGTTAAGTTCTTTTAACGATAACAGACAAACCTTTTATTGGTTAACTGTTATACTTTTATTATTTACTTATTAGACTCTAATAAACATTTTGAGACCCGTTAGAACTTTTTGCAATGTGAATTGCACATTTGGCACCATATAGTTCACAAGGCACTTTTTAGGACCTATGTAACTAATGTATAGTGCAAATTTTTTAGTTAGGTTCTTTTAACGATAACAGACAAACCTTTTATTGGTTAACTGTTATACTTTTATTATTTACTTATTAGACTCTAATAAACATTTTGAGACCCGTTAGAACTCTTTGCAATGTGAATTGCACATTTGGCACTATATAGTTCACAAGGCACTTTTTAGGACCTATATAACTAATTTAAAGTGCAAATTTTTAGTTAAGTTCTTTTAACGATAACAGACAAACCTTTTATTGGTTAACTGTTATACTTTTATTATTTACTTATTAGACTCTAATAAACATTTTGAGACCCGTTAGAACTCTTTGCAATGTGAATTGCACATTTGGCACCATATAGTTCACAAGGCACTTTTTAGGACCTATATAACTAATGTATAGTGCAAATTTTTTAGTTAAGTTCTTTTAACGATAACAGACAAACCTTTTATTGGTTAACTGTTATACTTTTATTATTTACTTATTAGACTCTAATAAACATTTTGAGACCCGTTAGAACTCTTTGCAATGTTAATTGCACATTTGGCACCATATAGTTCACAAGGCACTTTTTAGGACCTATATAACTAATGTATAGTGCAAATTTTTTAGTTAAGTTCTTTTAACGATAACAGACAAACCTTTTATTGGTTAACTGTTATACTTTTATTATTTACTTATTAGACTCTAATAAACATTTTGAGACCCGTTAGAACTTTTTGCAATGTGAATTGCACATTTGGCACCATATAGTTCACAAGGCACTTTTTAGGACCTATATAACTAATGTATAGTGCAAATTGTTTAGTTAAGTTCTTTTAACGATAACAGACAAACCATTTATTAGTTAACTGTTATACTTTTATTATTTACTTATTAGACTCTAATAAACATTTTGAGACCCGTTAGAACTTTTTGCAATGTGAATTGCACATTTGGCACCATATAGTTCACAAGGCACTTTTTAAGACCTATATAACTAATGTATAGTGCAAATTTTTAAGTTAAGTTCTTTTAACGATAACAGACAAACCTTTTATTGGTTAACTGTTATACTTTTATTATTTACTTATTAGACTCTAATAAACATTTTGAGACCCGTTAGAACTCTTTGCAATATGAATTGCACATTTGGCACCATATAGTTCACAAGGCACTTTTTAGGACCTATATAACTAATGTATAGTGCAAATTTTTTAGTTAAGTTCTTTTAACGATAACAGACAAACCTTTTATTGGTTAACTGTTATACTTTTTTTATTTACTTATTAGACTCTAATAAACATTTTGAGACCCGTTAGAACTTTTTGCAATATGAATTGCACATTTGGCACCATATAGTTCACAAGGCACTTTTTAGGACCTATAAAACTAATGTATAGTGCAAATGTTTTAGTTAAGTTCTTTTAACGATAACAGACAAACCTTTTATTGGTTAACTGTTATACTTTTATGATTTACTTATTAGACTCTAATAAACATTTTGAGACCCGTTAGAACTTTTTGCAATGTGAATTGCACATTTGGCACCATATAGTTCACAAGGCACTTTTTAGGACCTATATAACTAATGTATAGTGCAAATGTTTTAGTTAAGTTCTTTTAACGATAACAGACAAACCTTTTATTGGTTAACTGTTATACTTTTATTATTTACTTATTAGACTCTAATAAACATTTTGAAACCCGTTAGAACTGTTTGCAATGTGAATTGCACATTTGGCACCATATAGTTCACAAGGCACTTTTTAGGACCTATATAACTAATGTATAGTGCAAATTTTTTAGTTAAGTTCTTTTAACGATAACAGACAAACCTTTTATTGGTTAATTGTTATACTTTTATTATTTACTTATTAGACTCTAATAAACATTTTGAGACCCGTTAGAACTCTTTGCAATGTGAATTGCACATTTGGCACCATATAGTTCACAAGGCACTTTTTAAGACCTATATAACTAATGTATAGTGCAAATTTTTTAGTTAAGTTCTTTTAACGATAACAGACAAACCTTTTATTGGTTAACTGTTATACTTTTATTATTTACTTATTAGACTCTAATAAACATTTTGAGACCCGTTAGAACTTTTTGCAATGTGAATTGCACATTTGGCACCATATAGTTCACAAGGCACTTTTTAGGACCTATGTAACTAATGTATAGTGCAAATTTTTTAGTTAGGTTCTTTTAACGATAACAGACAAACCTTTTATTGGTTAACTGTTATACTTTTATTATTTACTTATTAGACTCTAATAAACATTTTGAGACCCGTTAGAACTCTTTGCAATGTGAATTGCACATTTGGCACCATATAGTTCACAAGGCACTTTTTAGGACCTATATAACTAATTTAAAGTGCAAATTTTTTAGTTAAGTTCTTTTAACGATAACAGACAAACCTTTTATTGGTTAACTGTTATACTTTTTTTATTTACCTTTTAGACTCTAATAAACATTTTGAGACCCGTTAGAACTTTTTGCAATGTAAATTGCACATTTGGCACCATATAGTTCACAAGGCACTTTTTAGGACCTATATAACTAATGTATAGTGCAAGTTTTTTAGTTAAGTTCTTTTAACGATAACAGACAAACCTTTTATTGGTTAACTGTTATACTTTTATTATTTACTTATTAGACTCTAATAAACATTTTGAGACCCGTTAGAACTTTTTGCAATGTGAATTGCACATTTGGCACCATATAGTTCACAAGGCACTTTTTAGGACCTATATAACTAATGTATAGTGCAAATTGTTTAGTTAAGTTCTTTTAACGATAACAGACAAACCATTTATTAGTTAACTGTTATACTTTTATTATTTACTTATTAGACTCTAATAAACATTTTGAGACCCGTTAGAACTTTTTGCAATGTGAATTGCACATTTGGCACCATATAGTTCACAAGGCACTTTTTAGGACCTATATAACTAATGTATAGTGCAAATTTTTAAGTTAAGTTCTTTTAACGATAACAGACAAACCTTTTATTGGTTAACTGTTATACTTTTATTATTTACTTATTAGACTCTAATAAACATTTTGAGACCCGTTAGAACTCTTTGCAATATGAATTGCACATTTGGCACCATATAGTTCACAAGGCACTTTTTAGGACCTATATAACTAATGTATAGTGCAAATTTTTTAGTTAAGTTCTTTTAACGATAACAGACAAACCTTTTATTGGTTAACTGTTATACTTTTTTTATTTACTTATTAGACTCTAATAAACATTTTGAGACCCGTTAGAACTTTTTGCAATATGAATTGCACATTTGGCACCATATAGTTCACAAGGCACTTTTTAGGACCTATATAACTAATGTATAGTGCAAATGTTTTAGTTAAGTTCTTTTAACGATAACAGACAAACCTTTTATTGGTTAACTGTTATACTTTTATGATTTACTTATTAGACTCTAATAAACATTTTGAGACCCGTTAGAACTTTTTGCAATGTGAATTGCACATTTGGCACCATATAGTTCACAAGGCACTTTTTAGGACCTATATAACTAATGTATAGTGCAAATGGTTTAGTTAAGTTCTTTTAACGATAACAGACAAACCTTTTATTGGTTAACTGTTATACTTTTATTATTTACTTATTAGACTCTAATAAACATTTTGAGACCCGTTAGAACTTTTTGCAATGTGAATTGCACATTTGGCACCATATAGTTCACAAGGCACTTTTTAGGACCTATATAACTAATGTATAGTGCAAATGTTTTAGTTAAGTTCTTTTAACGATAACAGACAAACCTTTTATTGGTTAACTGTTATACTTTTATTATTTACTTATTAGACTCTAATAAACATTTTGAAACCCGTTAGAACTGTTTGCAATGTGAATTGCACATTTGGCACCATATAGTTCACAAGGCACTTTTTAGGACCTATATAACTAATGTATAGTGCAAATTTTTTAGTTAAGTTCTTTTAACGATAACAGACAAACCTTTTATTGGTTAATTGTTATACTTTTATTATTTACTTATTAGACTCTAATAAACATTTTGAGACCCGTTAGAACTCTTTGCAATGTGAATTGCACATTTGGCACCATATAGTTCACAAGGCACTTTTTAAGACCTATATAACTAATGTATAGTGCAAATTTTTTAGTTAAGTTCTTTTAACGATAACAGACAAACCTTTTATTGGTTAACTGTTATACTTTTATTATTTACTTATTAGACTCTAATAAACATTTTGAGACCCGTTAGAACTTTTTGCAATGTGAATTGCACATTTGGCACCATATAGTTCACAAGGCACTTTTTAGGACCTATGTAACTAATGTATAGTGCAAATTTTTTAGTTAGGTTCTTTTAACGATAACAGACAAACCTTTTATTGGTTAACTGTTATACTTTTATTATTTACTTATTAGACTCTAATAAACATTTTGAGACCCGTTAGAACTCTTTGCAATGTGAATTGCACATTTGGCACTATATAGTTCACAAGGCACTTTTTAGGACCTATATAACTAATTTAAAGTGCAAATTTTTAGTTAAGTTCTTTTAACGATAACAGACAAACCTTTTATTGGTTAACTGTTATACTTTTATTATTTACTTATTAGACTCTAATAAACATTTTGAGACCCGTTAGAACTTTTTGCAATGTGAATTGCACATTTGGCACCATATAGTTCACAAGGCACTTTTTAGGACCTATATAACTAATGTATAGTGCAAATTTTTTTGTTAAGTTCTTTTAACGATAACAGACAAACCTTTTATTGGTTAACTGTTATACTTTTATTATTTACTTATTAGACTCTAATAAACATTTTGAGACCCGTTAGAACTCTTTGCAATGTGAATTGCACATTTGGCACCATATAGTTCACAAGGCACTTTTTAGGACCTATAAAACTAATGTATAGTGCAAATTTTTTAGTTAAGTTCTTTTAACGATAACAGACAAACCTTTTATTGGTTAACTGTTATACTTTTATTATTTACTTATTAGACTCTAATAAACATTTTGAGACCCGTTAGAACTTTTTGCAATGTGAATTGCACATTTGGCAACATATAGTTCACAAGGCACTTTTTAGGACCTATATAACTAATGTATTGTGCAAATTTTTTAGTTAAGTTCTTTTAACGATAACAGACAAACCTTTTATTGGTTAACTGTTATACTTTTATTATTTACTTATTAGACTCTAATAAACATTTTGAGACCCGTTAGAACTTTTTGCAATGTGAATTGCACATTTGGCACCATATAGTTCATAAGGCACTTTTTAGGACCTATATAACTAATGTATAGTGCAAATGTTTTAGTTAAGTTCTTTTAACGATAACAGACAAACCTTTTATTGGTTAACTGTTATACTTTTATTATTTACTTATTAGACTCTAATAAACATTTTGAGACCCGTTAGAACTCTTTGCAATGTGAATTGCACATTTGGCACCATATAGTTCACAAGGCACTTTTTAGGACCTATATAACTAATGTATAGTGCAAATTTTTTAGTTAAGTTCTTTTAACGATAACAGACAAACCTTTTATTGGTTAACTGTTATACTTTTATTATTTACTTATTAGACTCTAATAAACATTTTGAGACCCGTTAGAACTCTTTGCAATGTTAATTGCACATTTGGCACCATATAGTTCACAAGGCACTTTTTAGGACCTATATAACTAATGTATAGTGCAAATTTTTTAGTTAAGTTCTTTTAACGATAACAGACAAACCTTTTATTGGTTAACTGTTATACTTTTATTATTTACTTATTAGACTCTAATAAACATTTTGAGACCCGTTAGAACTTTTTGCAATGTGAATTGCACATTTGGCACCATATAGTTCACAAGGCACTTTTTAGGACCTATATAACTAATGTATAGTGCAAATTGTTTAGTTAAGTTCTTTTAACGATAACAGACAAACCATTTATTAGTTAACTGTTATACTTTTATTATTTACTTATTAGACTCTAATAAACATTTTGAGACCCGTTAGAACTTTTTGCAATGTGAATTGCACATTTGGCACCATATAGTTCACAAGGCACTTTTTAAGACCTATATAACTAATGTATAGTGCAAATTTTTAAGTTAAGTTCTTTTAACGATAACAGACAAACCTTTTATTGGTTAACTGTTATACTTTTATTATTTACTTATTAGACTCTAATAAACATTTTGAGACCCGTTAGAACTCTTTGCAATATGAATTGCACATTTGGCACCATATAGTTCACAAGGCACTTTTTAGGACCTATATAACTAATGTATAGTGCAAATTTTTTAGTTAAGTTCTTTTAACGATAACAGACAAACCTTTTATTGGTTAACTGTTATACTTTTTTTATTTACTTATTAGACTCTAATAAACATTTTGAGACCCGTTAGAACTTTTTGCAATATGAATTGCACATTTGGCACCATATAGTTCACAAGGCACTTTTTAGGACCTATAAAACTAATGTATAGTGCAAATGTTTTAGTTAAGTTCTTTTAACGATAACAGACAAACCTTTTATTGGTTAACTGTTATACTTTTATGATTTACTTATTAGACTCTAATAAACATTTTGAGACCCGTTAGAACTTTTTGCAATGTGAATTGCACATTTGGCACCATATAGTTCACAAGGCACTTTTTAGGACCTATATAACTAATGTATAATGCAAATGGTTTAGTTAAGTTCTTTTAACGATAACAGACAAACCTTTTATTGGTTAACTGTTATACTTTTATTATTTACTTATTAGACTCTAATAAACATTTTGAGACCCGTTAGAACTTTTTGCAATGTGAATTGCACATTTGGCACCATATAGTTCACAAGGCACTTTTTAGGACCTATATAACTAATGTATAGTGCAAATGTTTTAGTTAAGTTCTTTTAACGATAACAGACAAACCTTTTATTGGTTAACTGTTATACTTTTATTATTTACTTATTAGACTCTAATAAACATTTTGAAACCCGTTAGAACTGTTTGCAATGTGAATTGCACATTTGGCACCATATAGTTCACAAGGCACTTTTTAGGACCTATATAACTAATGTATAGTGCAAATTTTTTAGTTAAGTTCTTTTAACGATAACAGACAAACCTTTTATTGGTTAATTGTTATACTTTTATTATTTACTTATTAGACTCTAATAAACATTTTGAGACCCGTTAGAACTCTTTGCAATGTGAATTGCACATTTGGCACCATATAGTTCACAAGGCACTTTTTAAGACCTATATAACTAATGTATAGTGCAAATTTTTTAGTTAAGTTCTTTTAACGATAACAGACAAACCTTTTATTGGTTAACTGTTATACTTTTATGATTTACTTATTAGACTCTAATAAACATTTTGAGACCCGTTAGAACTTTTTGCAATGTGAATTGCACATTTGGCACCATATAGTTCACAAGGCACTTTTTAGGACCTATGTAACTAATGTATAGTGCAAATTTTTTAGTTAGGTTCTTTTAACGATAACAGACAAACCTTTTATTGGTTAACTGTTATACTTTTATTATTTACTTATTAGACGCTAATAAACATTTTGAGACCCGTTAGAACTCTTTGCAATGTGAATTGCACATTTGGCACTATATAGTTCACAAGGCACTTTTTAGGACCTATATAACTAATTTAAAGTGCAAATTTTTAGTTAAGTTCTTTTAACGATAACAGACAAACCTTTTATTGGTTAACTGTTATACTTTTATTATTTACTTATTAGACTCTAATAAACATTTTGAGACCCGTTAGAACTTTTTGCAATGTGAATTGCACATTTGGCACCATATAGTTCACAAGGCACTTTTTAGGACCTATATAACTAATGTATAGTGCAAATTTTTTAGTTAAGTTCTTTTAACGATAACAGACAAACCTTTTATTGGTTAACTGTTATACTTTTATTATTTACTTATTAGACTCTAATAAACATTTTGAGACCCGTTAGAACTCTTTGCAATGTGAATTGCACATTTGGCACCATATAGTTCACAAGGCACTTTTTAGGACCTATAAAACTAATGTATAGTGCAAATTTTTTAGTTAAGTTCTTTTAACGATAACAGACAAACCTTTTATTGGTTAACTGTTATACTTTTATTATTTACTTATTAGACTCTAATAAACATTTTGAGACCCGTTAGAACTTTTTGCAATGTGAATTGCACATTTGGCAACATATAGTTCACAAGGCACTTTTTAGGACCTATATAACTAATGTATTGTGCAAATTTTTTAGTTAAGTTCTTTTAACGATAACAGACAAACCTTTTATTGGTTAACTGTTATACTTTTATTATTTACTTATTAGACTCTAATAAACATTTTGAGACCCGTTAGAACTTTTTGCAATGTGAATTGCACATTTGGCACCATATAGTTCACAAGGCACTTTTTAGGACCTATATAACTAATGTATAGTGCAAATTTTTTAGTTAAGTTCTTTCAACGATAACAGACAAACCTTTTATTGGTTAACTGTTATACTTTTATTATTTACTTATTAGACTCTAATAAACATTTTGAGACCCGTTAGAACTTTTTGCAATGTGAATTGCACATTTGGCACCATATAGTTCACAAGGCACTTTTTAGGACCTATATAACTAATGTATAGTGCAAATGTTTTAGTTAAGTTCTTTTAACGATAACAGACAAACCTTTTATTGGTTAACTGTTATACTTTTATTATTTACTTATTAGACTCTAATAAACATTTTGAGACCCGTTAGAACTCTTTGCAATGTGAATTGCACATTTGGCACCATATAGTTCACAAGGCACTTTTTAAGACCTATATAACTAATGTATAGTGCAAATTTTTTAGTTAAGTTCTTTTAACGATAACAGACAAACCTTTTATTGGTTAACTGTTATACTTTTATTATTTACTTATTAGACTCTAATAAACATTTTGAGACCCGTTAGAACTTTTTGCAATGTGAATTGCACATTTGGCACCATATAGTTCACAAGGCACTTTTTAGGACCTATGTAACTAATGTATAGTGCAAATTTTTTAGTTAGGTTCTTTTAACGATAACAGACAAACCTTTTATTGGTTAACTGTTATACTTTTATTATTTACTTATTAGACTCTAATAAACATTTTGAGACCCGTTAGAACTCTTTGCAATGTGAATTGCACATTTGGCACCATATAGTTCACAAGGCACTTTTTAGGACCTATATAACTAATTTAAAGTGCAAATTTTTTAGTTAAGTTCTTTTAACGATAACAGACAAACCTTTTATTGGTTAACTGTTATACTTTTTTTATTTACCTTTTAGACTCTAATAAACATTTTGAGACCCGTTAGAACTTTTTGCAATGTAAATTGCACATTTGGCACCATATAGTTCACAAGGCACTTTTTAGGACCTATATAACTAATGTATAGTGCAAGTTTTTTAGTTAAGTTCTTTTAACGATAACAGACAAACCTTTTATTGGTTAACTGTTATACTTTTATTATTTACTTATTAGACTCTAATAAACATTTTGAGACCCGTTAGAACTTTTTGCAATGTGAATTGCACATTTGGCACCATATAGTTCACAAGGCACTTTTTAGGACCTATATAACTAATGTATAGTGCAAATTGTTTAGTTAAGTTCTTTTAACGATAACAGACAAACCATTTATTAGTTAACTGTTATACTTTTATTATTTACTTATTAGACTCTAATAAACATTTTGAGACCCGTTAGAACTTTTTGCAATGTGAATTGCACATTTGGCACCATATAGTTCACAAGGCACTTTTTAGGACCTATATAACTAATGTATAGTGCAAATTTTTAAGTTAAGTTCTTTTAACGATAACAGACAAACCTTTTATTGGTTAACTGTTATACTTTTATTATTTACTTATTAGACTCTAATAAACATTTTGAGACCCGTTAGAACTCTTTGCAATATGAATTGCACATTTGGCACCATATAGTTCACAAGGCACTTTTTAGGACCTATATAACTAATGTATAGTGCAAATTTTTTAGTTAAGTTCTTTTAACGATAACAGACAAACCTTTTATTGGTTAACTGTTATACTTTTTTTATTTACTTATTAGACTCTAATAAACATTTTGAGACCCGTTAGAACTTTTTGCAATATGAATTGCACATTTGGCACCATATAGTTCACAAGGCACTTTTTAGGACCTATATAACTAATGTATAGTGCAAATGTTTTAGTTAAGTTCTTTTAACGATAACAGACAAACCTTTTATTGGTTAACTGTTATACTTTTATGATTTACTTATTAGACTCTAATAAACATTTTGAGACCCGTTAGAACTTTTTGCAATGTGAATTGCACATTTGGCACCATATAGTTCACAAGGCACTTTTTAGGACCTATATAACTAATGTATAGTGCAAATGGTTTAGTTAAGTTCTTTTAACGATAACAGACAAACCTTTTATTGGTTAACTGTTATACTTTTATTATTTACTTATTAGACTCTAATAAACATTTTGAGACCCGTTAGAACTTTTTGCAATGTGAATTGCACATTTGGCACCATATAGTTCACAAGGCACTTTTTAGGACCTATATAACTAATGTATAGTGCAAATGTTTTAGTTAAGTTCTTTTAACGATAACAGACAAACCTTTTATTGGTTAACTGTTATACTTTTATTATTTACTTATTAGACTCTAATAAACATTTTGAAACCCGTTAGAACTGTTTGCAATGTGAATTGCACATTTGGCACCATATAGTTCACAAGGCACTTTTTAGGACCTATATAACTAATGTATAGTGCAAATTTTTTAGTTAAGTTCTTTTAACGATAACAGACAAACCTTTTATTGGTTAGTTGTTATACTTTTATTATTTACTTATTAGACTCTAATAAACATTTTGAGACCCGTTAGAACTCTTTGCAATGTGAATTGCACATTTGGCACCATATAGTTCACAAGGCACTTTTTAAGACCTATATAACTAATGTATAGTGCAAATTTTTTAGTTAAGTTCTTTTAACGATAACAGACAAACCTTTTATTGGTTAACTGTTATACTTTTATTATTTACTTATTAGACTCTAATAAACATTTTGAGACCCGTTAGAACTTTTTGCAATGTGAATTGCACATTTGGCACCATATAGTTCACAAGGCACTTTTTAGGACCTATGTAACTAATGTATAGTGCAAATTTTTTAGTTAGGTTCTTTTAACGATAACAGACAAACCTTTTATTGGTTAACTGTTATACTTTTATTATTTACTTATTAGACTCTAATAAACATTTTGAGACCCGTTAGAACTCTTTGCAATGTGAATTGCACATTTGGCACTATATAGTTCACAAGGCACTTTTTAGGACCTATATAACTAATTTAAAGTGCAAATTTTTAGTTAAGTTCTTTTAACGATAACAGACAAACCTTTTATTGGTTAACTGTTATACTTTTATTATTTACTTATTAGACTCTAATAAACATTTTGAGACCCGTTAGAACTTTTTGCAATGTGAATTGCACATTTGGCACCATATAGTTCACAAGGCACTTTTTAGGACCTATATAACTAATGTATAGTGCAAATTTTTTTGTTAAGTTCTTTTAACGATAACAGACAAACCTTTTATTGGTTAACTGTTATACTTTTATTATTTACTTATTAGACTCTAATAAACATTTTGAGACCCGTTAGAACTCTTTGCAATGTGAATTGCACATTTGGCACCATATAGTTCACAAGGCACTTTTTAGGACCTATAAAACTAATGTATAGTGCAAATTTTTTAGTTAAGTTCTTTTAACGATAACAGACAAACCTTTTATTGGTTAACTGTTATACTTTTATTATTTACTTATTAGACTCTAATAAACATTTTGAGACCCGTTAGAACTTTTTGCAATGTGAATTGCACATTTGGCAACATATAGTTCACAAGGCACTTTTTAGGACCTATATAACTAATGTATTGTGCAAATTTTTTAGTTAAGTTCTTTTAACGATAACAGACAAACCTTTTATTGGTTAACTGTTATACTTTTATTATTTACTTATTAGACTCTAATAAACATTTTGAGACCCGTTAGAACTTTTTGCAATGTGAATTGCACATTTGGCACCATATAGTTCATAAGGCACTTTTTAGGACCTATATAACTAATGTATAGTGCAAATGTTTTAGTTAAGTTCTTTTAACGATAACAGACAAACCTTTTATTGGTTAACTGTTATACTTTTATTATTTACTTATTAGACTCTAATAAACATTTTGAGACCCGTTAGAACTCTTTGCAATGTGAATTGCACATTTGGCACCATATAGTTCACAAGGCACTTTTTAGGACCTATATAACTAATGTATAGTGCAAATTTTTTAGTTAAGTTCTTTTAACGATAACAGACAAACCTTTTATTGGTTAACTGTTATACTTTTATTATTTACTTATTAGACTCTAATAAACATTTTGAGACCCGTTAGAACTCTTTGCAATGTTAATTGCACATTTGGCACCATATAGTTCACAAGGCACTTTTTAGGACCTATATAACTAATGTATAGTGCAAATTTTTTAGTTAAGTTCTTTTAACGATAACAGACAAACCTTTTATTGGTTAACTGTTATACTTTTATTATTTACTTATTAGACTCTAATAAACATTTTGAGACCCGTTAGAACTTTTTGCAATGTGAATTGCACATTTGGCACCATATAGTTCACAAGGCACTTTTTAGGACCTATATAACTAATGTATAGTGCAAATTGTTTAGTTAAGTTCTTTTAACGATAACAGACAAACCATTTATTAGTTAACTGTTATACTTTTATTATTTACTTATTAGACTCTAATAAACATTTTGAGACCCGTTAGAACTTTTTGCAATGTGAATTGCACATTTGGCACCATATAGTTCACAAGGCACTTTTTAAGACCTATATAACTAATGTATAGTGCAAATTTTTAAGTTAAGTTCTTTTAACGATAACAGACAAACCTTTTATTGGTTAACTGTTATACTTTTATTATTTACTTATTAGACTCTAATAAACATTTTGAGACCCGTTAGAACTCTTTGCAATATGAATTGCACATTTGGCACCATATAGTTCACAAGGCACTTTTTAGGACCTATATAACTAATGTATAGTGCAAATTTTTTAGTTAAGTTCTTTTAACGATAACAGACAAACCTTTTATTGGTTAACTGTTATACTTTTTTTATTTACTTATTAGACTCTAATAAACATTTTGAGACCCGTTAGAACTTTTTGCAATGTGAATTGCACATTTGGCACCATATAGTTCACAAGGCACTTTTTAGGACCTATAAAACTAATGTATAGTGCAAATGTTTTAGTTAAGTTCTTTTAACGATAACAGACAAACCTTTTATTGGTTAACTGTTATACTTTTATGATTTACTTATTAGACTCTAATAAACATTTTGAGACCCGTTAGAACTTTTTGCAATGTGAATTGCACATTTGGCACCATATAGTTCACAAGGCACTTTTTAGGACCTATATAACTAATGTATAGTGCAAATGGTTTAGTTAAGTTCTTTTAACGATAACAGACAAACCTTTTATTGGTTAACTGTTATACTTTTATTATTTACTTATTAGACTCTAATAAACATTTTGAGACCCGTTAGAACTTTTTGCAATGTGAATTGCACATTTGGCACCATATAGTTCACAAGGCACTTTTTAGGACCTATATAACTAATGTATAGTGCAAATGTTTTAGTTAAGTTCTTTTAACGATAACAGACAAACCTTTTATTGGTTAACTGTTATACTTTTATTATTTACTTATTAGACTCTAATAAACATTTTGAAACCCGTTAGAACTGTTTGCAATGTGAATTGCACATTTGGCACCATATAGTTCACAAGGCACTTTTTAGGACCTATATAACTAATGTATAGTGCAAATTTTTTAGTTAAGTTCTTTTAACGATAACAGACAAACCTTTTATTGGTTAATTGTTATACTTTTATTATTTACTTATTAGACTCTAATAAACATTTTGAGACCCGTTAGAACTCTTTGCAATGTGAATTGCACATTTGGCACCATATAGTTCACAAGGCACTTTTTAAGACCTATATAACTAATGTATAGTGCAAATTTTTTAGTTAAGTTCTTTTAACGATAACAGACAAACCTTTTATTGGTTAACTGTTATACTTTTATGATTTACTTATTAGACTCTAATAAACATTTTGAGACCCGTTAGAACTTTTTGCAATGTGAATTGCACATTTGGCACCATATAGTTCACAAGGCACTTTTTAGGACCTATGTAACTAATGTATAGTGCAAATTTTTTAGTTAGGTTCTTTTAACGATAACAGACAAACCTTTTATTGGTTAACTGTTATACTTTTATTATTTACTTATTAGACGCTAATAAACATTTTGAGACCCGTTAGAACTCTTTGCAATGTGAATTGCACATTTGGCACTATATAGTTCACAAGGCACTTTTTAGGACCTATATAACTAATTTAAAGTGCAAATTTTTAGTTAAGTTCTTTTAACGATAACAGACAAACCTTTTATTGGTTAACTGTTATACTTTTATTATTTACTTATTAGACTCTAATAAACATTTTGAGACCCGTTAGAACTTTTTGCAATGTGAATTGCACATTTGGCACCATATAGTTCACAAGGCACTTTTTAGGACCTATATAACTAATGTATAGTGCAAATTTTTTAGTTAAGTTCTTTTAACGATAACAGACAAACCTTTTATTGGTTAACTGTTATACTTTTATTATTTACTTATTAGACTCTAATAAACATTTTGAGACCCGTTAGAACTCTTTGCAATGTGAATTGCACATTTGGCACCATATAGTTCACAAGGCACTTTTTAGGACCTATAAAACTAATGTATAGTGCAAATTTTTTAGTTAAGTTCTTTTAACGATAACAGACAAACCTTTTATTGGTTAACTGTTATACTTTTATTATTTACTTATTAGACTCTAATAAACATTTTGAGACCCGTTAGAACTTTTTGCAATGTGAATTGCACATTTGGCAACATATAGTTCACAAGGCACTTTTTAGGACCTATATAACTAATGTATTGTGCAAATTTTTTAGTTAAGTTCTTTTAACGATAACAGACAAACCTTTTATTGGTTAACTGTTATACTTTTATTATTTACTTATTAGACTCTAATAAACATTTTGAGACCCGTTAGAACTTTTTGCAATGTGAATTGCACATTTGGCACCATATAGTTCACAAGGCACTTTTTAGGACCTATATAACTAATGTATAGTGCAAATTTTTTAGTTAAGTTCTTTTAACGATAACAGACAAACCTTTTATTGGTTAACTGTTATACTTTTATTATTTACTTATTAGACTCTAATAAACATTTTGAGACCCGTTAGAACTTTTTGCAATGTGAATTGCACATTTGGCACCATATAGTTCACAAGGCACTTTTTAGGACCTATATAACTAATGTATAGTGCAAATGTTTTAGTTAAGTTCTTTTAACGATAACAGACAAACCTTTTATTGGTTAACTGTTATACTTTTATTATTTACTTATTAGACTCTAATAAACATTTTGAGACCCGTTAGAACTCTTTGCAATGTGAATTGCACATTTGGCACCATATAGTTCACAAGGCACTTTTTAGGACCTATATAACTAATGTATAGTGCAAATTTTTTAGTTAAGTTCTTTTAACGATAACAGACAAACCTTTTATTGGTTAACTGTTATACTTTTATTATTTACTTATTAGACTCTAATAAACATTTTGAGACCCGTTAGAACTCTTTGCAATGTTAATTGCACATTTGGCACCATATAGTTCACAAGGCACTTTTTAGGACCTATATAACTAATGTATAGTGCAAATTTTTTAGTTAAGTTCTTTTAACGATAACAGACAAACCTTTTATTGGTTAACTGTTATACTTTTATTATTTACTTATTAGACTCTAATAAACATTTTGAGACCCGTTAGAACTCTTTGCAATGTGAATTGCACATTTGGCACCATATAGTTCACAAGGCACTTTTTAGGACCTATATAACTAATGTATAGTGCAAATTTTTTAGTTAAGTTCTTTTAACGATAACAGACAAACCTTTTATTGGTTAACTGTTATACTTTTATTATTTACTTATTAGACTCTAATAAACATTTTGAGACCCGTTAGAACTCTTTGCAATGTTAATTGCACATTTGGCACCATATAGTTCACAAGGCACTTTTTAGGACCTATATAACTAATGTATAGTGCAAATTTTTTAGTTAAGTTCTTTTAACGATAACAGACAAACCTTTTATTGGTTAACTGTTATACTTTTATTATTTACTTATTAGACTCTAATAAACATTTTGAGACCCGTTAGAACTTTTTGCAATGTGAATTGCACATTTGGCACCATATAGTTCACAAGGCACTTTTTAGGACCTATATAACTAATGTATAGTGCAAATGTTTTAGTTAAGTTCTTTTAACGATAACAGACAAACCTTTTATTGGTTAACTGTTATACTTTTATTATTTACTTATTAGACTCTAATAAACATTTTGAGACCCGTTAGAACTCTTTGCAATGTGAATTGCACATTTGGCACCATATAGTTCACAAGGCACTTTTTAGGACCTATATAACTAATGTATAGTGCAAATTTTTTAGTTAAGTTCTTTTAACGATAACAGACAAACCTTTTATTGGTTAACTGTTATACTTTTATTATTTACTTATTAGACTCTAATAAACATTTTGAGACCCGTTAGAACTCTTTGCAATGTTAATTGCACATTTGGCACCATATAGTTCACAAGGCACTTTTTAGGACCTATATAACTAATGTATAGTGCAAATTTTTTAGTTAAGTTCTTTTAACGATAACAGACAAACCTTTTATTGGTTAACTGTTATACTTTTATTATTTACTTATTAGACTCTAATAAACATTTTGAGACCCGTTAGAACTCTTTGCAATGTGAATTGCACATTTGGCACCATATAGTTCACAAGGCACTTTTTAGGACCTATATAACTAATGTATAGTGCAAATTTTTTAGTTAAGTTCTTTTAACGATAACAGACAAACCTTTTATTGGTTAACTGTTATACTTTTATTATTTACTTATTAGACTCTAATAAACATTTTGAGACCCGTTAGAACTCTTTGCAATGTTAATTGCACATTTGGCACCATATAGTTCACAAGGCACTTTTTAGGACCTATATAACTAATGTATAGTGCAAATTTTTTAGTTAAGTTCTTTTAACGATAACAGACAAACCTTTTATTGGTTAACTGTTATACTTTTATTATTTACTTATTAGACTCTAATAAACATTTTGAGACCCGTTAGAACTCTTTGCAATATGAATTGCACATTTGGCACCATATAGTTCACAAGGCACTTTTTAGGACCTATATAACTAATGTATAGTGCAAATTTTTTAGTTAAGTTCTTTTAACGATAACAGACAAACCTTTTATTGGTTAACTGTTATACTTTTTTTATTTACTTATTAGACTCTAATAAACATTTTGAGACCCGTTAGAACTTTTTGCAATATGAATTGCACATTTGGCACCATATAGTTCACAAGGCACTTTTTAGGACCTATATAACTAATGTATAGTGCAAATGTTTTAGTTAAGTTCTTTTAACGATAACAGACAAACCTTTTATTGGTTAACTGTTATACTTTTATGATTTACTTATTAGACTCTAATAAACATTTTGAGACCCGTTAGAACTTTTTGCAATGTGAATTGCACATTTGGCACCATATAGTTCACAAGGCACTTTTTAGGACCTATATAACTAATGTATAGTGCAAATGGTTTAGTTAAGTTCTTTTAACGATAACAGACAAACCTTTTATTGGTTAACTGTTATACTTTTATTATTTACTTATTAGACTCTAATAAACATTTTGAGACCCGTTAGAACTTTTTGCAATGTGAATTGCACATTTGGCACCATATAGTTCACAAGGCACTTTTTAGGACCTATATAACTAATGTATAGTGCAAATGTTTTAGTTAAGTTCTTTTAACGATAACAGACAAACCTTTTATTGGTTAACTGTTATACTTTTATTATTTACTTATTAGACTCTAATAAACATTTTGAAACCCGTTAGAACTGTTTGCAATGTGAATTGCACATTTGGCACCATATAGTTCACAAGGCACTTTTTAGGACCTATATAACTAATGTATAGTGCAAATGTTTTAGTTAAGTTCTTTTAACGATAACAGACAAACCTTTTATTGGTTAATTGTTATACTTTTATTATTTACTTATTAGACTCTAATAAACATTTTGAGACCCGTTAGAACTCTTTGCAATGTGAATTGCGCATTTGGCACCATATAGTTCACAAGGCACTTTTTAAGACTTATATAACTAATGTATAGTGCAAATTTTTTAGTTAAGTTCTTTTAACGATAACAGACAAACCTTTTATTGGTTAACTGTTATACTTTTATTATTTACTTATTAGACTCTAATAAACATTTTGAGACCCGTTAGAACTTTTTGCAATGTGAATTGCACATTTGGCACCATATAGTTCACAAGGCACTTTTTAGGACTTATGTAACTAATGTATAGTGCAAATTTTTTAGTTAGGTTCTTTTAACGATAACAGACAAACCTTTTATTGGTTAACTGTTATACTTTTATTATTTACTTATTAGACTCTAATAAACATTTTGAGACCCGTTAGAACTCTTTGCAATGTGAATTGCACATTTGGCACTATATAGTTCACAAGGCACTTTTTAGGACCTATATAACTAATTTAAAGTGCAAATTTTTAGTTAAGTTCTTTTAACGATAACAGACAAACCTTTTATTGGTTAACTGTTATACTTTTATTATTTACTTATTAGACTCTAATAAACATTTTGAGACCCGTTAGAACTTTTTGCAATGTGAATTGCACATTTGGCACCATATAGTTCACAAGGCACTTTTTAGGACCTATATAACTAATGTATAGTGCAAATTTTTTAGTTAAGTTCTTTTAACGATAACAGACAAACCTTTTATTGGTTAACTGTTATACTTTTATTATTTACTTA
This sequence comes from Clavelina lepadiformis, assembly GCF_947623445.1. Taxonomy (NCBI): domain Eukaryota; kingdom Metazoa; phylum Chordata; class Ascidiacea; order Aplousobranchia; family Clavelinidae; genus Clavelina; species Clavelina lepadiformis. Next base: position 14,155,118 of record NC_135242.1, read on the forward strand.
TTAGACTCTAATAAACATTTTGAGACCCGTTAGAACTCTTTGCAATGTGAATTGCACATTTGGCACCATATAGTTCACAAGGCACTTTTTAGGACCTATAAAACTAATGTATAGTGCAAATTTTTTAGTTAAGTTCTTTTAACGATAACAGACAAACCTTTTATTGGTTAACTGTTATACTTTTATTATTTACTTATTAGACTCTAATAAACATTTTGAGACCCGTTAGAACTTTTTGCAATGTGAATTGCACATTTGGCAACATATAGTTCACAAGGCACTTTTTAGGACCTATATAACTAATGTATTGTGCAAATTTTTTAGTTAAGTTCTTTTAACGATAACAGACAAACCTTTTATTGGTTAACTGTTATACTTTTATTATTTACTTATTAGACTCTAATAAACATTTTGAGACCCGTTAGAACTTTTTGCAATGTGAATTGCACATTTGGCACCATATAGTTCACAAGGCACTTTTTAGGACCTATATAACTAATGTATAGTGCAAATTTTTTAGTTAAGTTCTTTTAACGATAACAGACAAACCTTTTATTGGTTAACTGTTATACTTTTATTATTTACTTATTAGACTCTAATAAACATTTTGAGACCCGTTAGAACTCTTTGCAATGTGAATTGCACATTTGGCACCATATAGTTCACAAGGCACTTTTTAGGACCTATATAACTAATGTATAGTGCAAATTTTTTAGTTAAGTTCTTTTAACGATAACAGACAAACCTTTTATTGGTTAACTGTTATACTTTTATTATTTACTTATTAGACTCTAATAAACATTTTGAGACCCGTTAGAACTCTTTGCAATGTGAATTGCACATTTGGCACCATATAGTTCACAAGGCACTTTTTAGGACCTATAAAACTAATGTATAGTGCAAATTTTTTAGTTAAGTTCTTTTAACGATAACAGACAAACCTTTTATTGGTTAACTGTTATACTTTTATTATTTACTTATTAGACTCTAATAAACATTTTGAGACCCGTTAGAACTTTTTGCAATGTGAATTGCACATTTGGCAACATATAGTTCACAAGGCACTTTTTAGGACCTATATAACTAATGTATTGTGCAAATTTTTTAGTTAAGTTCTTTTAACGATAACAGACAAACCTTTTATTGGTTAACTGTTATACTTTTATTATTTACTTATTAGACTCTAATAAACATTTTGAGACCCGTTAGAACTTTTTGCAATGTGAATTGCACATTTGGCACCATATAGTTCACAAGGCACTTTTTAGGACCTATATAACTAATGTATAGTGCAAATTTTTTAGTTAAGTTCTTTTAACGATAACAGACAAACCTTTTATTGGTTAACTGTTATACTTTTATTATTTACTTATTAGACTCTAATAAACATTTTGAGACCCGTTAGAACTCTTTGCAATGTGAATTGCACATTTGGCACCATATAGTTCACAAGGCACTTTTTAGGACCTATAAAACTAATGTATAGTGCAAATGTTTTAGTTAAGTTCTTTTAACGATAACAGACAAACCTTTTATTGGTTAACTGTTATACTTTTATTATTTACTTATTAGACTCTAATAAACATTTTGAGACCCGTTAGAACTTTTTGCAATGTGAATTGCACATTTGGCAACATATAGTTCACAAGGCACTTTTTAGGACCTATATAACTAATGTATTGTGCAAATTTTTTAGTTAAGTTCTTTTAACGATAACAGACAAACCTTTTATTGGTTAACTGTTATACTTTTATTATTTACTTATTAGACTCTAATAAACATTTTGAGACCCGTTAGAACTTTTTGCAATGTGAATTGCACATTTGGCACCATATAGTTCACAAGGCACTTTTTAGGACCTATATAACTAATGTATAGTGCAAATTTTTTAGTTAAGTTCTTTTAACGATAACAGACAAACCTTTTATTGGTTAACTGTTATACTTTTATTATTTACTTATTAGACTCTAATAAACATTTTGAGACCCGTTAGAACTTTTTGCAATGTGAATTGCACATTTGGCACCATATAGTTCACAAGGCACTTTTTAGGACCTATATAACTAATGTATAGTGCAAATGTTTTAGTTAAGTTCTTTTAACGATAACAGACAAACCTTTTATTGGTTAACTGTTATACTTTTATTATTTACTTATTAGACTCTAATAAACATTTTGAGACCCGTTAGAACTCTTTGCAATGTGAATTGCACATTTGGCACCATATAGTTCACAAGGCACTTTTTAGGACCTATATAACTAATGTATAGTGCAAATTTTTTAGTTAAGTTCTTTTAACGATAACAGACAAACCTTTTATTGGTTAATTGTTATACTTTTATTATTTACTTATTAGACTCTAATAAACATTTTGAGACCCGTTAGAACTCTTTGCAATGTTAATTGCACATTTGGCACCATATAGTTCACAAGGCACTTTTTAGGACCTATATAACTAATGTATAGTGCAAATTTTTTAGTTAAGTTCTTTTAACGATAACAGACAAACCTTTTATTGGTTAACTGTTATACTTTTATTATTTACTTATTAGACTCTAATAAACATTTTGAGACCCGTTAGAACTCTTTGCAATGTGAATTGCACATTTGGCACCATATAGTTCACAAGGCACTTTTTAGGACCTATATAACTAATGTATAGTGCAAATTTTTTAGTTAAGTTCTTTTAACGATAACAGACAAACCTTTTATTGGTTAACTGTTATACTTTTATTATTTACTTATTAGACTCTAATAAACATTTTGAGACCCGTTAGAACTCTTTGCAATGTTAATTGCACATTTGGCACCATATAGTTCACAAGGCACTTTTTAGGACCTATATAACTAATGTATAGTGCAAATTTTTTAGTTAAGTTCTTTTAACGATAACAGACAAACCTTTTATTGGTTAACTGTTATACTTTTATTATTTACTTATTAGACTCTAATAAACATTTTGAGACCCGTTAGAACTCTTTGCAATATGAATTGCACATTTGGCACCATATAGTTCACAAGGCACTTTTTAGGACCTATATAACTAATGTATAGTGCAAATGTTTTAGTTAAGTTCTTTTAACGATAACAGACAAACCTTTTATTGGTTAACTGTTATACTTTTATGATTTACTTATTAGACTCTAATAAACATTTTGAGACCCGTTAGAACTTTTTGCAATGTGAATTGCACATTTGGCACCATATAGTTCACAAGGCACTTTTTAGGACCTATATAACTAATGTATAGTGCAAATGGTTTAGTTAAGTTCTTTTAACGATAACAGACAAACCTTTTATTGGTTAACTGTTATACTTTTATTATTTACTTATTAGACTCTAATAAACATTTTGAGACCCGTTAGAACTTTTTGCAATGTGAATTGCACATTTGGCACCATATAGTTCACAAGGCACTTTTTAGGACCTATATAACTAATGTATAGTGCAAATGTTTTAGTTAAGTTCTTTTAACGATAACAGACAAACCTTTTATTGGTTAACTGTTATACTTTTATTATTTACTTATTAGATCCTAATAAACATTTTGAAACCCGTTAGAACTGTTTGCAATGTGAATTGCACATTTGGCACCATATAGTTCACAAGGCACTTTTTAGGACCTATATAACTAATGTATAGTGCAAATGTTTTAGTTAAGTTCTTTTAACGATAACAGACAAACCTTTTATTGGTTAATTGTTATACTTTTATTATTTACTTATTAGACTCTAATAAACATTTTGAGACCCGTTAGAACTCTTTGCAATGTGAATTGCGCATTTGGCACCATATAGTTCACAAGGCACTTTTTAAGACTTATATAACTAATGTATAGTGCAAATTTTTTAGTTAAGTTCTTTTAACGATAACAGACAAACCTTTTATTGGTTAACTGTTATACTTTTATTATTTACTTATTAGACTCTAATAAACATTTTGAGACCCGTTAGAACTTTTTGCAATGTGAATTGCACATTTGGCACCATATAGTTCACAAGGCACTTTTTAGGACCTATGTAACTAATGTATAGTGCAAATTTTTTAGTTAGGTTCTTTTAACGATAACAGACAAACCTTTTATTGGTTAACTGTTATACTTTTATTATTTACTTATTAGACTCTAATAAACATTTTGAGACCCGTTAGAACTCTTTGCAATGTGAATTGCACATTTGGCACTATATAGTTCACAAGGCACTTTTTAGGACCTATATAACTAATTTAAAGTGCAAATTTTTAGTTAAGTTCTTTTAACGATAACAGACAAACCTTTTATTGGTTAACTGTTATACTTTTATTATTTACTTATTAGACTCTAATAAACATTTTGAGACCCGTTAGAACTTTTTGCAATGTGAATTGCACATTTGGCACCATATAGTTCACAAGGCACTTTTTAGGACCTATATAACTAATGTATAGTGCAAATTTTTTAGTTAAGTTCTTTTAACGATAACAGACAAACCTTTTATTGGTTAACTGTTATACTTTTATTATTTACTTATTAGACTCTAATAAACATTTTGAGACCCGTTAGAACTCTTTGCAATGTGAATTGCACATTTGGCACCATATAGTTCACAAGGCACTTTTTAGGACCTATAAAACTAATGTATAGTGCAAATTTTTTAGTTAAGTTCTTTTAACGATAACAGACAAACCTTTTATTGGTTAACTGTTATACTTTTATTATTTACTTATTAGACTCTAATAAACATTTTGAGACCCGTTAGAACTTTTTGCAATGTGAATTGCACATTTGGCAACATATAGTTCACAAGGCACTTTTTAGGACCTATATAACTAATGTATTGTGCAAATTTTTTAGTTAAGTTCTTTTAACGATAACAGACAAACCTTTTATTGGTTAACTGTTATACTTTTATTATTTACTTATTAGACTCTAATAAACATTTTGAGACCCGTTAGAACTTTTTGCAATGTGAATTGCACATTTGGCACCATATAGTTCACAAGGCACTTTTTAGGACCTATATAACTAATGTATAGTGCAAATTTTTTAGTTAGGTTCTTTTAACGATAACAGACAAACCTTTTATTGGTTAACTGTTATACTTTTATTATTTACTTATTAGACTCTAATAAACATTTTGAGAACCGTTAGAACTCTTTGCAATGTGAATTGCACATTTGGCACCATATAGTTCACAAGGCACTTTTTAGGACCTATATAACTAATTTAAAGTGCAAATTTTTAGTTAAGTTCTTTTAACGATAACAGACAAACCTTTTATTGATTAACTGTTATACTTTTATTATTTACTTATTAGACTCTAATAAACATTTTGAGACCCGTTAGAACTTTTTGCAATGTGAATTGCACATTTGGCACCATATAGTTCACAAGGCACTTTTTAGGACCTATATAACTAATGTATAGTGCAAATTTTTTAGTTAAGTTCTTTTAACGATAACAGACAAACCTTTTATTGGTTAACTGTTATACTTTTATTATTTACTTATTAGACTCTAATAAACATTTTGAGACCCGTTAGAACTCTTTGCAATGTGAATTGCACATTTGGCACCATATAGTTCACAAGGCACTTTTTAGGACCTATAAAACTAATGTATAGTGCAAATGTTTTAGTTAAGTTCTTTTAACGATAACAGACAAACCTTTTATTGGTTAACTGTTATACTTTTATTATTTACTTATTAGACTCTAATAAACATTTTGAGACCCGTTAGAACTTTTTGCAATGTGAATTGCACATTTGGCAACATATAGTTCACAAGGCACTTTTTAGGACCTATATAACTAATGTATTGTGCAAATTTTTTAGTTAAGTTCTTTTAACGATAACAGACAAACCTTTTATTGGTTAACTGTTATACTTTTATTATTTACTTATTAGACTCTAATAAACATTTTGAGACCCGTTAGAACTTTTTGCAATGTGAATTGCACATTTGGCACCATATAGTTCACAAGGCACTTTTTAGGACCTATATAACTAATGTATAGTGCAAATTTTTTAGTTAGGTTCTTTTAACGATAACAGACAAACCTTTTATTGGTTAACTGTTATACTTTTATTATTTACTTATTAGACTCTAATAAACATTTTGAGAACCGTTAGAACTCTTTGCAATGTGAATTGCACATTTGGCACCATATAGTTCACAAGGCACTTTTTAGGACCTATATAACTAATTTAAAGTGCAAATTTTTTAGTTAAGTTCTTTTAACGATAACAGACAAACCTTTTATTGGTTAACTGTTATACTTTTATTATTTACTTATTAGACTCTAATAAACATTTTGAGACCCGTTAGAACTTTTTGCAATGTGAATTGCACATTTGGCACCATATAGTTCACAAGGCACTTTTTAGGACCTATATAACTAATGTATAGTGCAAATTTTTTAGTTAAGTTCTTTTAACGATAACAGACAAACCTTTTATTGGTTAACTGTTATACTTTTATTATTTACTTATTAGACTCTAATAAACATTTTGAGACCCGTTAGAACTCTTTGCAATGTGAATTGCACATTTAGCACCATATAGTTCACAAGGCACTTTTTAGGACCTATATAACTAATGTATAGTGCAAATTTTTTAGTTAAGTTCTTTTAACGATAACAGACAAACCTTTTATTGGTTAACTGTTATACTTTTATTATTTACTTATTAGACTCTAATAAACATTTTGAGACCCGTTAGAACTTTTTGCAATGTGAATTGCACATTTGGCACCATATAGTTCACAAGGCACTTTTTAGGACCTATATAACTAATGTATAGTGCAAATTGTTTAGTTAAGTTCTTTTAACGATAACAGACAAACCATTTATTGGTTAACTGTTATACTTTTATTATTTACTTATTAGACTCTAATAAACATTTTGAGACCCGTTAGAACTCTTTGCAATATGAATTGCACATTTGGCACCATATAGTTCACAAGGCACTTTTTAGGACCTATATAACTAATGTATAGTGCAAATTTTTTAGTTAAGTTCTTTTAACGATAACAGACAAACCTTTTATTGGTTAACTGTTATACTTTTATTATTTACTTATTAGACTCTAATAAACATTTTGAGACCCGTTAGAACTTTTTGCAATGTGAATTGCACATTTGGCACCATATAGTTCACAAGGCACTTTTTAGGACCTATATAACTAATGTATAGTGCAAATTTTTTAGTTAAGTTCTTTTAACGATAACAGACAAACCTTTTATTGGTTAACTGTTATACTTTTATTATTTACTTATTAGACTCTAATAAACATTTTGAGACCCGTTAGAACTCTTTGCAATGTGAATTGCACATTTGGCACCATATAGTTCACAAGGCACTTTTTAGGACCTATATAACTAATGTATGGTGCAAATTGTTTAGTTAAGTTCTTTTAACGATAACAGACAAACCATTTATTGGTTAACTGTTATACTTTTATTATTTACTTATTAGACTCTAATAAACATTTTGAGACCCGTTAGAACTTTTTGCAATGTGAATTGCACATTTGGCACCATATAGTTCACAAGGCACTTTTTAGGACCTATATAACTAATGTATAGTGCAAATTTTTAAGTTAAGTTCTTTTAACGATAACAGACAAACCTTTTATTGGTTAACTGTTATACTTTTATTATTTACTTATTAGACTCTAATAAACATTTTGAGACCCGTTAGAACTCTTTGCAATATGAATTGCACATTTGGCACCATATAGTTCACAAGGCACTTTTTAGGACCTATATAACTAATGTATAGTGTAATTTTTTAGTTAAGTTCTTTTAACGATAACAGGCAAACCTTTTATTGGTTAACTGTTATACTTTTTTTATTTACTTATTAGACTCTAATAAACATTTTGAGACCCGTTAGAACTTTTTGCAATATGAATTGCACATTTGGCACCATATAGTTCACAAGGCACTTTTTAGGACCTATATAACTAATGTATAGTGCAAATGTTTTAGTTAAGTTCTTTTAACGATAACAGACAAACCTTTTATTGGTTAACTGTTATACTTTTATTATTTACTTATTAGACTCTAATAAACATTTTGAGACCCGTTAGAACTTTTTGCAATGTGAATTGCACATTTGGCACCATATAGTTCACAAGGCACTTTTTAGGACCTATATAACTAATGTATAGTGCAAATGGTTTAGTTAAGTTCTTTTAACGATAACAGACAAACCTTTTATTGGTTAACTGTTATACTTTTATTATTTACTTATTAGACTCTAATAAACATTTTGAGACCCGTTAGAACTTTTTGCAATGTGAATTGCACATTTGGCACCATATAGTTCACAAGGCACTTTTTAGGACCTATATAACTAATGTATAGTGCAAATGTTTTAGTTAAGTTCTTTTAACGATAACAGACAAACCTTTTATTGGTTAACTGTTATACTTTTATTATTTACTTATTAGATCCTAATAAACATTTTGAAACCCGTTAGAACTGTTTGCAATGTGAATTGCACATTTGGCACCATATAGTTCACAAGGCACTTTTTAGGACCTATATAACTAATGTATAGTGCAAATGTTTTAGTTAAGTTCTTTTAACGATAACAGACAAACCTTTTATTGGTTAATTGTTATACTTTTATTATTTACTTATTAGACTCTAATAAACATTTTGAGACCCGTTAGAACTCTTTGCAATGTGAATTGCGCATTTGGCACCATATAGTTCACAAGGCACTTTTTAAGACTTATATAACTAATGTATAGTGCAAATTTTTTAGTTAAGTTCTTTTAACGATAACAGACAAACCTTTTATTGGTTAACTGTTATACTTTTATTATTTACTTATTAGACTCTAATAAACATTTTGAGACCCGTTAGAACTTTTTGCAATGTGAATTGCACATTTGGCACCATATAGTTCACAAGGCACTTTTTAGGACCTATGTAACTAATGTATAGTGCAAATTTTTTAGTTAGGTTCTTTTAACGATAACAGACAAACCTTTTATTGGTTAACTGTTATACTTTTATTATTTACTTATTAGACTCTAATAAACATTTTGAGACCCGTTAGAACTCTTTGCAATGTGAATTGCACATTTGGCACTATATAGTTCACAAGGCACTTTTTAGGACCTATATAACTAATTTAAAGTGCAAATTTTTAGTTAAGTTCTTTTAACGATAACAGACAAACCTTTTATTGGTTAACTGTTATACTTTTATTATTTACTTATTAGACTCTAATAAACATTTTGAGACCCGTTAGAACTTTTTGCAATGTGAATTGCACATTTGGCACCATATAGTTCACAAGGCACTTTTTAGGACCTATATAACTAATGTATAGTGCAAATTTTTTAGTTAAGTTCTTTTAACGATAACAGACAAACCTTTTATTGGTTAACTGTTATACTTTTATTATTTACTTATTAGACTCTAATAAACATTTTGAGACCCGTTAGAACTCTTTGCAATGTGAATTGCACATTTGGCACCATATAGTTCACAAGGCACTTTTTAGGACCTATAAAACTAATGTATAGTGCAAATTTTTTAGTTAAGTTCTTTTAACGATAACAGACAAACCTTTTATTGGTTAACTGTTATACTTTTATTATTTACTTATTAGACTCTAATAAACATTTTGAGACCCGTTAGAACTTTTTGCAATGTGAATTGCACATTTGGCAACATATAGTTCACAAGGCACTTTTTAGGACCTATATAACTAATGTATTGTGCAAATTTTTTAGTTAAGTTCTTTTAACGATAACAGACAAACCTTTTATTGGTTAACTGTTATACTTTTATTATTTACTTATTAGACTCTAATAAACATTTTGAGACCCGTTAGAACTTTTTGCAATGTGAATTGCACATTTGGCACCATATAGTTCACAAGGCACTTTTTAGGACCTATATAACTAATGTATAGTGCAAATTTTTTAGTTAGGTTCTTTTAACGATAACAGACAAACCTTTTATTGGTTAACTGTTATACTTTTATTATTTACTTATTAGACTCTAATAAACATTTTGAGAACCGTTAGAACTCTTTGCAATGTGAATTGCACATTTGGCACCATATAGTTCACAAGGCACTTTTTAGGACCTATATAACTAATTTAAAGTGCAAATTTTTAGTTAAGTTCTTTTAACGATAACAGACAAACCTTTTATTGATTAACTGTTATACTTTTATTATTTACTTATTAGACTCTAATAAACATTTTGAGACCCGTTAGAACTTTTTGCAATGTGAATTGCACATTTGGCACCATATAGTTCACAAGGCACTTTTTAGGACCTATATAACTAATGTATAGTGCAAATTTTTTAGTTAAGTTCTTTTAACGATAACAGACAAACCTTTTATTGGTTAACTGTTATACTTTTATTATTTACTTATTAGACTCTAATAAACATTTTGAGACCCGTTAGAACTCTTTGCAATGTGAATTGCACATTTGGCACCATATAGTTCACAAGGCACTTTTTAGGACCTATAAAACTAATGTATAGTGCAAATGTTTTAGTTAAGTTCTTTTAACGATAACAGACAAACCTTTTATTGGTTAACTGTTATACTTTTATTATTTACTTATTAGACTCTAATAAACATTTTGAGACCCGTTAGAACTTTTTGCAATGTGAATTGCACATTTGGCAACATATAGTTCACAAGGCACTTTTTAGGACCTATATAACTAATGTATTGTGCAAATTTTTTAGTTAAGTTCTTTTAACGATAACAGACAAACCTTTTATTGGTTAACTGTTATACTTTTATTATTTACTTATTAGACTCTAATAAACATTTTGAGACCCGTTAGAACTTTTTGCAATGTGAATTGCACATTTGGCACCATATAGTTCACAAGGCACTTTTTAGGACCTATATAACTAATGTATAGTGCAAATTTTTTAGTTAGGTTCTTTTAACGATAACAGACAAACCTTTTATTGGTTAACTGTTATACTTTTATTATTTACTTATTAGACTCTAATAAACATTTTGAGAACCGTTAGAACTCTTTGCAATGTGAATTGCACATTTGGCACCATATAGTTCACAAGGCACTTTTTAGGACCTATATAACTAATTTAAAGTGCAAATTTTTTAGTTAAGTTCTTTTAACGATAACAGACAAACCTTTTATTGGTTAACTGTTATACTTTTATTATTTACTTATTAGACTCTAATAAACATTTTGAGACCCGTTAGAACTTTTTGCAATGTGAATTGCACATTTGGCACCATATAGTTCACAAGGCACTTTTTAGGACCTATATAACTAATGTATAGTGCAAATTTTTTAGTTAAGTTCTTTTAACGATAACAGACAAACCTTTTATTGGTTAACTGTTATACTTTTATTATTTACTTATTAGACTCTAATAAACATTTTGAGACCCGTTAGAACTCTTTGCAATGTGAATTGCACATTTAGCACCATATAGTTCACAAGGCACTTTTTAGGACCTATATAACTAATGTATAGTGCAAATTTTTTAGTTAAGTTCTTTTAACGATAACAGACAAACCTTTTATTGGTTAACTGTTATACTTTTATTATTTACTTATTAGACTCTAATAAACATTTTGAGACCCGTTAGAACTTTTTGCAATGTGAATTGCACATTTGGCACCATATAGTTCACAAGGCACTTTTTAGGACCTATATAACTAATGTATAGTGCAAATTGTTTAGTTAAGTTCTTTTAACGATAACAGACAAACCATTTATTGGTTAACTGTTATACTTTTATTATTTACTTATTAGACTCTAATAAACATTTTGAGACCCGTTAGAACTCTTTGCAATATGAATTGCACATTTGGCACCATATAGTTCACAAGGCACTTTTTAGGACCTATATAACTAATGTATAGTGCAAATTTTTTAGTTAAGTTCTTTTAACGATAACAGACAAACCTTTTATTGGTTAACTGTTATACTTTTATTATTTACTTATTAGACTCTAATAAACATTTTGAGACCCGTTAGAACTTTTTGCAATGTGAATTGCACATTTGGCACCATATAGTTCACAAGGCACTTTTTAGGACCTATATAACTAATGTATAGTGCAAATTTTTTAGTTAAGTTCTTTTAACGATAACAGACAAACCTTTTATTGGTTAACTGTTATACTTTTATTATTTACTTATTAGACTCTAATAAACATTTTGAGACCCGTTAGAACTCTTTGCAATGTGAATTGCACATTTGGCACCATATAGTTCACAAGGCACTTTTTAGGACCTATATAACTAATGTATGGTGCAAATTGTTTAGTTAAGTTCTTTTAACGATAACAGACAAACCATTTATTGGTTAACTGTTATACTTTTATTATTTACTTATTAGACTCTAATAAACATTTTGAGACCCGTTAGAACTTTTTGCAATGTGAATTGCACATTTGGCACCATATAGTTCACAAGGCACTTTTTAGGACCTATATAACTAATGTATAGTGCAAATTTTTAAGTTAAGTTCTTTTAACGATAACAGACAAACCTTTTATTGGTTAACTGTTATACTTTTATTATTTACTTATTAGACTCTAATAAACATTTTGAGACCCGTTAGAACTCTTTGCAATATGAATTGCACATTTGGCACCATATAGTTCACAAGGCACTTTTTAGGACCTATATAACTAATGTATAGTGTAATTTTTTAGTTAAGTTCTTTTAACGATAACAGGCAAACCTTTTATTGGTTAACTGTTATACTTTTTTTATTTACTTATTAGACTCTAATAAACATTTTGAGACCCGTTAGAACTTTTTGCAATATGAATTGCACATTTGGCACCATATAGTTCACAAGGCACTTTTTAGGACCTATATAACTAATGTATAGTGCAAATGTTTTAGTTAAGTTCTTTTAACGATAACAGACAAACCTTTTATTGGTTAACTGTTATACTTTTATTATTTACTTATTAGACTCTAATAAACATTTTGAGACCCGTTAGAACTTTTTGCAATGTGAATTGCACATTTGGCACCATATAGTTCACAAGGCACTTTTTAGGACCTATATAACTAATGTATAGTGCAAATGGTTTAGTTAAGTTCTTTTAACGATAACAGACAAACCTTTTATTGGTTAACTGTTATACTTTTATTATTTACTTATTAGACTCTAATAAACATTTTGAGACCCGTTAGAACTTTTTGCAATGTGAATTGCACATTTGGCACCATATAGTTCACAAGGCACTTTTTAGGACCTATATAACTAATGTATAGTGCAAATGTTTTAGTTAAGTTCTTTTAACGATAACAGACAAACCTTTTATTGGTTAACTGTTATACTTTTATTATTTACTTATTAGACTCTAATAAACATTTTGAAACCCGTTAGAACTGTTTGCAATGTGAATTGCACATTTGGCACTATATAGTTCACAAGGCACTTTTTAGGACATATATAACTAATGTATAGTGCAAATTTTTTAGTTAAGTTCTTTTAACGATAACAGACAAACCTTTTATTGGTTAATTGTTATACTTTTATTATTTACTTATTAGACTCTAATAAACATTTTGAGACCCGTTAGAACTCTTTGCAATGTGAATTGCACATTTGGCACCATATAGTTCACAAGGCACTTTTTAAGACCTATATAACTAATGTATAGTGCAAATTTTTTAGTTAAGTTCTTTTAACGATAACAGACAAACCTTTTATTGGTTAACTGTTATACTTTTACTATTTACTTATTAGACTCTAATAAACATTTTGAGACCCGTTAGAACTTTTTGCAATGTGAATTGCACATTTGGCACCATATAGTTCACAAGGCACTTTTTAGGACCTATATAACTAATGTATAGTGCAAATTTTTTAGTTAGGTTCTTTTAACGATAACAGACAAACCTTTTATTGGTTAACTGTTATACTTTTATTATTTACTTATTAGACTCTAATAAACATTTTGAGACCCGTTAGAACTCTTTGCAATGTGAATTGCACATTTGGCACCATATAGTTCACAAGGCACTTTTTAGGACCTATATAACTAATTTAAAGTGCAAATTTTTTAGTTAAGTTCTTTTAACGATAACAGACAAACCTTTTATTGGTTAACTGTTATACTTTTTTTATTTACCTTTTAGACTCTAATAAACATTTTGAGACCCGTTAGAACTTTTTGCAATGTAAATTGCACATTTGGCACCATATAGTTCACAAGGCACTTTTTAGGACCTATATAACTAATGTATAGTGCAAATTTTTTAGTTAAGTTCTTTTAACGATAACAGACAAACCTTTTATTGGTTAACTGTTATACTTTTATTATTTACTTATTAGACTCTAATAAACATTTTGAGACCCGTTAGAACTTTTTGCAATGTGAATTGCACATTTGGCACCATATAGTTCACAAGGCACTTTTTAGGACCTATATAACTAATGTATAGTGCAAATTGTTTAGTTAAGTTCTTTTAACGATAACAGACAAACCATTTATTAGTTAACTGTTATACTTTTATTATTTACTTATTAGACTCTAATAAACATTTTGAGACCCGTTAGAACTTTTTGCAATGTGAATTGCACATTTGGCACCATATAGTTCACAAGGCACTTTTTAGGACCTATATAACTAATGTATAGTGCAAATTTTTAAGTTAAGTTCTTTTAACGATAACAGACAAACCTTTTATTGGTTAACTGTTATACTTTTATTATTTACTTATTAGACTCTAATAAACATTTTGAGACCCGTTAGAACTTTTTGCAATATGAATTGCACATTTGGCACCATATAGTTCACAAGGCACTTTTTAGGACCTATATAACTAATGTATAGTGCAAATTTTTTAGTTAAGTTCTTTTAACGATAACAGACAAACCTTTTATTGGTTAACTGTTATACTTTTTTTATTTACTTATTAGACTCTAATAAACATTTTGAGACCCGTTAGAACTTTTTGCAATATGAATTGCACATTTGGCACCATATAGTTCACAAGGCACTTTTTAGGACCTATATAACTAATGTATAGTGCAAATGTTTTAGTTAAGTTCTTTTAACGATAACAGACAAACCTTTTATTGGTTAACTGTTATACTTTTATGATTTACTTATTAGACTCTAATAAACATTTTGAGACCCGTTAGAACTTTTTGCAATGTGAATTGCACATTTGGCACCATATAGTTCACAAGGCACTTTTTAGGACCTATATAACTAATGTATAGTGCAAATGGTTTAGTTAAGTTCTTTTAACGATAACAGACAAACCTTTTATTGGTTAACTGTTATACTTTTATTATTTACTTATTAGACTCTAATAAACATTTTGAGACCCGTTAGAACTTTTTGCAATGTGAATTGCACATTTGGCACCATATAGTTCACAAGGCACTTTTTAGGACCTATATAACTAATGTATAGTGCAAATGTTTTAGTTAAGTTCTTTTAACGATAACAGACAAACCTTTTATTGGTTAACTGTTATACTTTTATTATTTACTTATTAGACTCTAATAAACATTTTGAAACCCGTTAGAACTGTTTGCAATGTGAATTGCACATTTGGCACCATATAGTTCACAAGGCACTTTTTAGGACCTATATAACTAATGTATAGTGCAAATTTTTTAGTTAAGTTCTTTTAACGATAACAGACAAACCTTTTATTGGTTAATTGTTATACTTTTATTATTTACTTATTAGACTCTAATAAACATTTTGAGACCCGTTAGAACTCTTTGCAATGTGAATTGCACATTTGGCACCATATAGTTCACAAGGCACTTTTTAAGACCTATATAACTAATGTATAGTGCAAATTTTTTAGTTAAGTTCTTTTAACGATAACAGACAAACCTTTTATTGGTTAACTGTTATACTTTTAATATTTACTTATTAGACTCTAATAAACATTTTGAGACCCGTTAGAACTTTTTGCAATGTGAATTGCACATTTGGCACCATATAGTTCACAAGGCACTTTTTAGGACCTATGTAACTAATGTATAGTGCAAATTTTTTAGTTAGGTTCTTTTAACGATAACAGACAAACCTTTTATTGGTTAACTGTTATACTTTTATTATTTACTTATTAGACTCTAATAAACATTTTGAGACCCGTTAGAACTCTTTGCAATGTGAATTGCACATTTGGCACTATATAGTTCACAAGGCACTTTTTAGGACCTATATAACTAATTTAAAGTGCAAATTTTTAGTTAAGTTCTTTTAACGATAACAGACAAACCTTTTATTGGTTAACTGTTATACTTTTATTATTTACTTATTAGACTCTAATAAACATTTTGAGACCCGTTAGAACTTTTTGCAATGTGAATTGCACATTTGGCACCATATAGTTCACAAGGCACTTTTTAGGACCTATATAACTAATGTATAGTGCAAATTTTTTAGTTAAGTTCTTTTAACGATAACAGACAAACCTTTTATTGGTTAACTGTTATACTTTTATTATTTACTTATTAGACTCTAATAAACATTTTGAGACCCGTTAGAACTCTTTGCAATGTGAATTGCACATTTGGCACCATATAGTTCACAAGGCACTTTTTAGGACCTATAAAACTAATGTATAGTGCAAATTTTTTAGTTAAGTTCTTTTAACGATAACAGACAAACCTTTTATTGGTTAACTGTTATACTTTTATTATTTACTTATTAGACTCTAATAAACATTTTGAGACCCGTTAGAACTTTTTGCAATGTGAATTGCACATTTGGCAACATATAGTTCACAAGGCACTTTTTAGGACCTATATAACTAATGTATTGTGCAAATTTTTTAGTTAAGTTCTTTTAACGATAACAGACAAACCTTTTATTGGTTAACTGTTATACTTTTATTATTTACTTATTAGACTCTAATAAACATTTTGAGACCCGTTAGAACTTTTTGCAATGTGAATTGCACATTTGGCACCATATAGTTCATAAGGCACTTTTTAGGACCTATATAACTAATGTATAGTGCAAATGTTTTAGTTAAGTTCTTTTAACGATAACAGACAAACCTTTTATTGGTTAACTGTTATACTTTTATTATTTACTTATTAGACTCTAATAAACATTTTGAGACCCGTTAGAACTCTTTGCAATGTGAATTGCACATTTGGCACCATATAGTTCACAAGGCACTTTTTAGGACCTATATAACTAATGTATAGTGCAAATTTTTTAGTTAAGTTCTTTTAACGATAACAGACAAACCTTTTATTGGTTAACTGTTATACTTTTATTATTTACTTATTAGACTCTAATAAACATTTTGAGACCCGTTAGAACTCTTTGCAATGTTAATTGCACATTTGGCACCATATAGTTCACAAGGCACTTTTTAGGACCTATATAACTAATGTATAGTGCAAATTTTTTAGTTAAGTTCTTTTAACGATAACAGACAAACCTTTTATTGGTTAACTGTTATACTTTTATTATTTACTTATTAGACTCTAATAAACATTTTGAGACCCGTTAGAACTCTTTGCAATATGAATTGCACATTTGGCACCATATAGTTCACAAGGCACTTTTTAGGACCTATATAACTAATGTATAGTGCAAATTTTTTAGTTAAGTTCTTTTAACGATAACAGACAAACCTTTTATTGGTTAACTGTTATACTTTTTTTATTTACTTATTAGACTCTAATAAACATTTTGAGACCCGTTAGAACTTTTTGCAATATGAATTGCACATTTGGCACCATATAGTTCACAAGGCACTTTTTAGGACCTATATAACTAATGTATAGTGCAAATGTTTTAGTTAAGTTCTTTTAACGATAACAGACAAACCTTTTATTGGTTAACTGTTATACTTTTATGATTTACTTATTAGACTCTAATAAACATTTTGAGACCCGTTAGAACTTTTTGCAATGTGAATTGCACATTTGGCACCATATAGTTCACAAGGCACTTTTTAGGACCTATATAACTAATGTATAGTGCAAATGGTTTAGTTAAGTTCTTTTAACGATAACAGACAAACCTTTTATTGGTTAACTGTTATACTTTTATTATTTACTTATTAGACTCTAATAAACATTTTGAGACCCGTTAGAACTTTTTGCAATGTGAATTGCACATTTGGCACCATATAGTTCACAAGGCACTTTTTAGGACCTATATAACTAATGTATAGTGCAAATGTTTTAGTTAAGTTCTTTTAACGATAACAGACAAACCTTTTATTGGTTAACTGTTATACTTTTATTATTTACTTATTAGACTCTAATAAACATTTTGAAACCCGTTAGAACTGTTTGCAATGTGAATTGCACATTTGGCACCATATAGTTCACAAGGCACTTTTTAGGACCTATATAACTAATGTATAGTGCAAATGTTTTAGTTAAGTTCTTTTAACGATAACAGACAAACCTTTTATTGGTTAATTGTTATACTTTTATTATTTACTTATTAGACTCTAATAAACATTTTGAGACCCGTTAGAACTCTTTGCAATGTGAATTGCGCATTTGGCACCATATAGTTCACAAGGCACTTTTTAAGACTTATATAACTAATGTATAGTGCAAATTTTTTAGTTAAGTTCTTTTAACGATAACAGACAAACCTTTTATTGGTTAACTGTTATACTTTTATTATTTACTTATTAGACTCTAATAAACATTTTGAGACCCGTTAGAACTTTTTGCAATGTGAATTGCACATTTGGCACCATATAGTTCACAAGGCACTTTTTAGGACCTATGTAACTAATGTATAGTGCAAATTTTTTAGTTAGGTTCTTTTAACGATAACAGACAAACCTTTTATTGGTTAACTGTTATACTTTTATTATTTACTTATTAGACTCTAATAAACATTTTGAGACCCGTTAGAACTCTTTGCAATGTGAATTGCACATTTGGCACTATATAGTTCACAAGGCACTTTTTAGGACCTATATAACTAATTTAAAGTGCAAATTTTTAGTTAAGTTCTTTTAACGATAACAGACAAACCTTTTATTGGTTAACTGTTATACTTTTATTATTTACTTATTAGACTCTAATAAACATTTTGAGACCCGTTAGAACTTTTTGCAATGTGAATTGCACATTTGGCACCATATAGTTCACAAGGCACTTTTTAGGACCTATATAACTAATGTATAGTGCAAATTTTTTAGTTAAGTTCTTTTAACGATAACAGACAAACCTTTTATTGGTTAACTGTTATACTTTTATTATTTACTTATTAGACTCTAATAAACATTTTGAGACCCGTTAGAACTCTTTGCAATGTGAATTGCACATTTGGCACCATATAGTTCACAAGGCACTTTTTAGGACCTATAAAACTAATGTATAGTGCAAATTTTTTAGTTAAGTTCTTTTAACGATAACAGACAAACCTTTTATTGGTTAACTGTTATACTTTTATTATTTACTTATTAGACTCTAATAAACATTTTGAGACCCGTTAGAACTTTTTGCAATGTGAATTGCACTTTTGGCAACATATAGTTCACAAGGCACTTTTTAGGACCTATATAACTAATGTAATGTGCAAATTTTTTAGTTAAGTTCTTTTAACGATAACAGACAAACCTTTTATTGGTTAACTGTTATACTTTTATTATTTACTTATTAGACTCTAATAAACATTTTGAGACCCGTTAGAACTTTTTGCAATGTGAATTGCACATTTGGCACCATATAGTTCACAAGGCACTTTTTAGGACCTATATAACTAATGTATAGTGCAAATTTTTTAGTTAAGTTCTTTTAACGATAACAGACAAACCTTTTATTGGTTAACTGTTATACTTTTATTATTTACTTATTAGACTCTAATAAACATTTTGAGACCCGTTAGAACTTTTTGCAATGTGAATTGCACATTTGGCACCATATAGTTCACAAGGCACTTTTTAGGACCTATATAACTAATGTATAGTGCAAATGTTTTAGTTAAGTTCTTTTAACGATAACAGACAAACCTTTTATTGGTTAACTGTTATACTTTTATTATTTACTTATTAGACTCTAATAAACATTTTGAGAACCGTTAGAACTCTTTGCAATGTGAATTGCACATTTGGCACCATATAGTTCACAAGGCACTTTTTAGGACCTATATAACTAATGTATAGTGCAAATTTTTTAGTTAAGTTCTTTTAACAATAACAGACAAACCTTTTATTGGTTAACTGTTATACTTTTATTATTTACTTATTAGACTCTAATAAACATTTTGAGACCCGTTAGAACTCTTTGCAATGTTAATTGCACATTTGGCACCATATAGTTCACAAGGCACTTTTTAGGACCTATATAACTAATGTATAGTGCAAATTTTTTAGTTAAGTTCTTTTAACGATAACAGACAAACCTTTTATTGGTTAACTGTTATACTTTTATTATTTACTTATTAGACTCTAATAAACATTTTGAGACCCGTTAGAACTCTTTGCAATGTGAATTGCACATTTGGCACCATATAGTTCACAAGGCACTTTTTAGGACCTATATAACTAATGTATAGTGCAAATTTTTTAGTTAAGTTCTTTTAACGATAACAGACAAACCTTTTATTGGTTAACTGTTATACTTTTATTATTTACTTATTAGACTTTAATAAACATTTTGAGACCCGTTAGAACTCTTTGCAATGTTAATTGCACATTTGGCACCATATAGTTCACAAGGCACTTTTTAGGACCTATATAACTAATGTATAGTGCAAATTTTTTAGTTAAGTTCTTTTAACGATAACAGACAAACCTTTTATTGGTTAACTGTTATACTTTTATTATTTACTTATTAGACTCTAATAAACATTTTGAGACCCGTTAGAACTCTTTGCAATATGAATTGCACATTTGGCACCATATAGTTCACAAGGCACTTTTTAGGACCTATATAACTAATGTATAGTGCAAATTTTTTAGTTAAGTTCTTTTAACGATAACAGACAAACCTTTTATTGGTTAACTGTTATACTTTTTTTATTTACTTATTAGACTCTAATAAACATTTTGAGACCCGTTAGAACTTTTTGCAATATGAATTGCACATTTGGCACCATATAGTTCACAAGGCACTTTTTAGGACCTATATAACTAATGTATAGTGCAAATGTTTTAGTTAAGTTCTTTTAACGATAACAGACAAACCTTTTATTGGTTAACTGTTATACTTTTATGATTTACTTATTAGACTCTAATAAACATTTTGAGACCCGTTAGAACTTTTTGCAATGTGAATTGCACATTTGGCACCATATAGTTCACAAGGCACTTTTTAGGACCTATATAACTAATGTATAGTGCAAATGGTTTAGTTAAGTTCTTTTAACGATAACAGACAAACCTTTTATTGGTTAACTGTTATACTTTTATTATTTACTTATTAGACTCTAATAAACATTTTGAGACCCGTTAGAACTTTTTGCAATGTGAATTGCACATTTGGCACCATATAGTTCACAAGGCACTTTTTAGGACCTATATAACTAATGTATAGTGCAAATGTTTTAGTTAAGTTCTTTTAACGATAACAGACAAACCTTTTATTGGTTAACTGTTATACTTTTATTATTTACTTATTAGACTCTAATAAACATTTTGAAACCCGTTAGAACTGTTTGCAATGTGAATTGCACATTTGGCACCATATAGTTCACAAGGCACTTTTTAGGACCTATATAACTAATGTATAGTGCAAATGTTTTAATTAAGTTCTTTTAACGATAACAGACAAACCTTTTATTGGTTAATTGTTATACTTTTATTATTTACTTATTAGACTCTAATAAACATTTTGAGACCCGTTAGAACTCTTTGCAATGTGAATTGCGCATTTGGCACCATATAGTTCACAAGGCACTTTTTAAGACTTATATAACTAATGTATAGTGCAAATTTTTTAGTTAAGTTCTTTTAACGATAACAGACAAACCTTTTATTGGTTAACTGTTATACTTTTATTATTTACTTATTAGACTCTAATAAACATTTTGAGACCCGTTAGAACTTTTTGCAATGTGAATTGCACATTTGGCACCATATAGTTCACAAGGCACTTTTTAGGACCTATGTAACTAATGTATAGTGCAAATTTTTTAGTTAGGTTCTTTTAACGATAACAGACAAACCTTTTATTGGTTAACTGTTATACTTTTATTATTTACTTATTAGACTCTAATAAACATTTTGAGACCCGTTAGAACTCTTTGCAATGTGAATTGCACATTTGGCACTATATAGTTCACAAGGCACTTTTTAGGACCTATATAACTAATTTAAAGTGCAAATTTTTAGTTAAGTTCTTTTAACGATAACAGACAAACCTTTTATTGGTTAACTGTTATACTTTTATTATTTACTTATTAGACTCTAATAAACATTTTGAGACCCGTTAGAACTTTTTGCAATGTGAATTGCACATTTGGCACCATATAGTTCACAAGGCACTTTTTAGGACCTATATAACTAATGTATAGTGCAAATTTTTTAGTTAAGTTCTTTTAACGATAACAGACAAACCTTTTATTGGTTAACTGTTATACTTTTATTATTTACTTATTAGACTCTAATAAACATTTTGAGACCCGTTAGAACTCTTTGCAATGTGAATTGCACATTTGGCACCATATAGTTCACAAGGCACTTTTTAGGACCTATAAAACTAATGTATAGTGCAAATTTTTTAGTTAAGTTCTTTTAACGATAACAGACAAACCTTTTATTGGTTAACTGTTATACTTTTATTATTTACTTATTAGACTCTAATAAACATTTTGAGACCCGTTAGAACTTTTTGCAATGTGAATTGCACATTTGGCAACATATAGTTCACAAGGCACTTTTTAGGACCTATATAACTAATGTATTGTGCAAATTTTTTAGTTAAGTTCTTTTAACGATAACAGACAAACCTTTTATTGGTTAACTGTTATACTTTTATTATTTACTTATTAGACTCTAATAAACATTTTGAGACCCGTTAGAACTTTTTGCAATGTGAATTGCACATTTGGCACCATATAGTTCACAAGGCACTTTTTAGGACCTATATAACTAATGTATAGTGCAAATTTTTTAGTTAGGTTCTTTTAACGATAACAGACAAACCTTTTATTGGTTAACTGTTATACTTTTATTATTTACTTATTAGACTCTAATAAACATTTTGAGAACCGTTAGAACTCTTTGCAATGTGAATTGCACATTTGGCACCATATAGTTCACAAGGCACTTTTTAGGACCTATATAACTAATTTAAAGTGCAAATTTTTTAGTTAAGTTCTTTTAACGATAACAGACAAACCTTTTATTGGTTAACTGTTATACTTTTATTATTTACTTATTAGACTCTAATAAACATTTTGAGACCCGTTAGAACTTTTTGCAATGTGAATTGCACATTTGGCACCATATAGTTCACAAGGCACTTTTTAGGACCTATATAACTAATGTATAGTGCAAATTTTTTAGTTAAGTTCTTTTAACGATAACAGACAAACCTTTTATTGGTTAACTGTTATACTTTTATTATTTACTTATTAGACTCTAATAAACATTTTGAGACCCGTTAGAACTTTTTGCAATGTGAATTGCACATTTGGCACCATATAGTTCACAAGGCACTTTTTAGGACCTATATAACTAATGTATAGTGCAAATGTTTTAGTTAAGTTCTTTTAACGATAACAGACAAACCTTTTGTTGGTTAACTGTTATACTTTTATTATTTACTTATTAGACTCTAATAAACATTTTGAGACCCGTTAGAACTGTTTGCAATGTGAATTGCACATTTGGCACCATATAGTTCACAAGGCACTTTTTAGGACCTATATAACTAATGTATAGTGCAAATTTTTTAGTTAAGTTCTTTTAACGATAACAGACAAACCTTTTATTGGTTAACTGTTATACTTTTATTATTTACTTATTAGACTCTAATAAACATTTTGAGACCCGTTAGAACTCTTTGCAATGTTAATTGCACATTTGGCACCATATAGTTCACAAGGCACTTTTTAGGACCTATATAACTAATGTATAGTGCAAATTTTTTAGTTAAGTTCTTTTAACGATAACAGACAAACCTTTTATTGGTTAACTGTTATACTTTTATTATTTACTTATTAGACTCTAATAAACATTTTGAGACCCGTTAGAACTTTTTGCAATGTGAATTGCACATTTGGCACCATATAGTTCACAAGGCACTTTTTAGGACCTATATAACTAATGTATAGTGCAAATTTTTTAGTTAAGTTCTTTTAACGATAACAGACAAACCTTTTATTGGTTAACTGTTATACTTTTATTATTTACTTATTAGACTCTAATAAACATTTTGAGACCCGTTAGAACTTTTTGCAATGTGAATTGCACATTTGGCACCATATAGTTCACAAGGCACTTTTTAGGACCTATATAACTAATGTATAGTGCAAATTTTTTAGTTAAGTTCTTTTAACGATAACAGACAAACCTTTTATTGGTTAACTGTTATACTTTTATTATTTACTTATTACACTCTAATAAACATTTTGAGACCCGTTAGAACTGTTTGCAATGTGAATTGCACATTTGGCACCATATAGTTCACAAGGCACTTTTTAGGACCTATATAACTAATGTATGGTGGAAATTTTTTAGTTAAGTTCTTTTAACGATAACAGACAAACCTTTTATTGGTTAACTGTTATACTTTTATTATTTACTTATTAGACTCTAATAAACATTTTGAGACCCGTTAGAACTCTTTGCAATGTGAATTGCACATTTGGCACCATATAGTTCACAAGGCACTTTTTGGGACCTATATAACTAATGTATAGTGTAAATTTTTTAGTTAAGTTCTTTTAACGATAACAGACAAACCTTTTATTGGTTAACTGTTATACTTTTATTATTTACTTATTAGACTCTAATAAACATTTTGAGACCCGTTAGAACTTTTTGCAATGTGAATTGCACATTTGGCACCATATAGTTCACAAGGCACTTTTTAGGACCTATATAACTAATGTATAGTGCAAATGTTTTAGTTAAGTTCTTTTAACGATAACAGACAAACCTTTTATTGGTTAATTGTTATACTTTTATTATTTACTTATTAGACTCTAATAAACATTTTGAGACCCGTTAGAACTCTTTGCAATGTGAATTGCACATTTGGCACCATATAGTTCACAAGGCACTTTTTAGGACCTATATAACTAATGTATAGTGCAAATTTTTTAGTTAAGTTCTTTTAACGATAACAGACAAACCTTTTATTGGTTAACTGTTATACTTTTATTATTTACTTATTAGACTCTAATAAACATTTTGCGAACCGTTAGAACTCTTTGCAATGTGAATTGCACATTTGGCACCATATAGTTCACAAGGCACTTTTTAGGACCTATATAACTAATGTATAGTGCAAATTTTTTAGTTAAGTTCTTTTAACGATAACAGACAAACCTTTTATTGGTTAACTGTTATACTTTTATTATTTACTTATTAGACTCTAATAAACATTTTGAGACCCGTTAGAACTTTTTGCAATGTGAATTGCACATTTGGCACCATATAGTTCACAAGGCACTTTTTAGGACCTATATAACTAATGTATAGTGCAAATTTTTTAGTTAAGTTCTTTTAACGATAACAGACAAACCTTTTATTGGTTAACTGTTATACTTTTATTATTTACTTATTAGACTCTAATAAACATTTTGAGACCCGTTAGAACTTTTTGCAATTTGAATTGCACATTTGGCACCATATAGTTCACAAGGCACTTTTTAGGACCTATATAACTAATGTATAGTGCAAATTTTTTAGTTAAGTTCTTTTAACGATAACAGACAAACCTTTTATTGGTTAACTGTTATACTTTTATTATTTACTTATTAGACTCTAATAAACATTTTGAGACCCGTTAGAACTCTTTGCAATGTGAATTGCACATTTGGCACCATATAGTTCACAAGGCACTTTTTAGGACCTATATAACTAATGTATAGTGCAAATTTTTTAGTTAAGTTCTTTCAACGATAACAGACAAACCTTTTATTGGTTAACTGTTATACTTTTATTATTTACTTATTAGACTCTAATAAACATTTTGAGACCCGTTAGAACTCTTTGCAATGTAAATTGCACATTTGGCACCATATAGTTCACAAGGCACTTTTTAGGACCTATATAACTAATGTATAGTGCAAATTTTTTAGTTAAGTTCTTTTAACGATAACAGACAAACCTTTTATTGGTTAACTGTTATACTTTTATTATTTACTTATTAGACTCTAATAAACATTTTGAGACCCGTTAGAACTCTTTGCAATGTGAATTGCACATTTGGCACCATATAGTTCACAAGGCACTTTTTAGGACCTATATAACTAATGTATAGTGCAAATTGTTTAGTTAAGTTCTTTTAACGATAACAGACAAACCTTTTATTGGTTAACTGTTATACTTTTATTATTTACTTATTAGACTCTAATAAACATTTTGAGACCCGTTAGAACTCTTTGCAATGTGAATTGCACATTTGGCACCATATAGTTCACAAGGCACTTTTTAGGACCTATATAACTAATTTAAAGTGCAAATTTTTTAGTTAAGTTCTTTTAACGATAACAGACAAACCTTTTATTGGTTAACTGTTATACTTTTAATATTTACTTATTAGACTCTAATAAACATTTTGAGACCCGTTAGAACTCTTTGCAATGTGAATTGCACATTTGGCACTATATAGTTCACAAGGCACTTTTTAGGACCTATATAACTAATTTAAAGTGCAAATTTTTAGTTAAGTTCTTTTAACGATAACAGACAAACCTTTTATTGGTTAACTGTTATACTTTTATTATTTACTTATTAGACTCTAATAAACATTTTGAGACCCGTTAGAACTTTTTGCAATGTGAATTGCACATTTGGCACCATATAGTTCACAAGGCACTTTTTAGGACCTATATAACTAATGTATAGTGCAAATTTTTTAGTTAAGTTCTTTTAACGATAACAGACAAACCTTTTATTGGTTAACTGTTATACTTTTATTATTTACTTATTAGACTCTAATAAACATTTTGAGACCCGTTAGAACTCTTTGCAATGTGAATTGCACATTTGGCACCATATAGTTCACAAGGCACTTTTTAGGACCTATAAAACTAATGTATAGTGCAAATTTTTTAGTTAAGTTCTTTTAACGATAACAGACAAACCTTTTATTGGTTAACTGTTATACTTTTATTATTTACTTAATAGACTCTAATAAACATTTTGAGACCCGTTAGAACTTTTTGCAATGTGAATTGCACATTTGGCAACATATAGTTCACAAGGCACTTTTTAGGACCTATATAACTAATGTATTGTGCAAATTTTTTAGTTAAGTTCTTTTAACGATAACAGACAAACCTTTTATTGGTTAACTGTTATACTTTTATTATTTACTTATTAGACTCTAATAAACATTTTGAGACCCGTTAGAACTTTTTGCAATGTGAATTGCACATTTGGCACCATATAGTTCACAAGGCACTTTTTAGGACCTATATAACTAATGTATAGTGCAAATTTTTTAGTTAGGTTCTTTTAACGATAACAGACAAACCTTTTATTGGTTAACTGTTATACTTTTATTATTTACTTATTAGACTCTAATAAACATTTTGAGAACCGTTAGAACTCTTTGCAATGTGAATTGCACATTTGGCACCATATAGTTCACAAGGCACTTTTTAGGACCTATATAACTAATTTAAAGTGCAAATTTTTTAGTTAAGTTCTTTTAACGATAACAGACAAACCTTTTATTGGTTAACTGTTATACTTTTATTATTTACTTATTAGACTCTAATAAACATTTTGAGACCCGTTAGAACTTTTTGCAATGTGAATTGCACATTTGGCACCATATAGTTCACAAGGCACTTTTTAGGACCTATATAACTAATGTATAGTGCAAATTTTTTAGTTAAGTTCTTTTAACGATAACAGACAAACCTTTTATTGGTTAACTGTTATACTTTTATTATTTACTTATTAGACTCTAATAAACATTTTGAGACCCGTTAGAACTTTTTGCAATGTGAATTGCACATTTGGCACCATATAGTTCACAAGGCACTTTTTAGGACCTATATAACTAATGTATAGTGCAAATGTTTTAGTTAAGTTCTTTTAACGATAACAGACAAACCTTTTGTTGGTTAACTGTTATACTTTTATTATTTACTTATTAGACTCTAATAAACATTTTGAGACCCGTTAGAACTCTTTGCAATGTGAATTGCACATTTGGCACCATATAGTTCACAAGGCACTTTTTAGGACCTATATAACTAATGTATAGTGCAAATTTTTTAGTTAAGTTCTTTTAACGATAACAGACAAACCTTTTATTGGTTAACTGTTATACTTTTATTATTTACTTATTAGACTCTAATAAACATTTTGAGACCCGTTAGAACTCTTTGCAATGTTAATTGCACATTTGGCACCATATAGTTCACAAGGCACTTTTTAGGACCTATATAACTAATGTATAGTGCAAATTTTTTAGTTAAGTTCTTTTAACGATAACAGACAAACCTTTTATTGGTTAACTGTTATACTTTTATTATTTACTTATTAGACTCTAATAAACATTTTGAGACCCGTTAGAACTTTTTGCAATGTGAATTGCACATTTGGCACCATATAGTTCACAAGGCACTTTTTAGGACCTATATAACTAATGTATAGTGCAAATTGTTTAGTTAAGTTCTTTTAACGATAACAGACAAACCTTTTATTGGTTAACTGTTATACTTTTATTATTTACTTATTAGACTCTAATAAACATTTTGAGACCCGTTAGAACTCTTTGCAATGTGAATTGCACATTTGGCACCATATAGTTCACAAGGCACTTTTTAGGACCTATATAACTAATTTAAAGTGCAAATTTTTTAGTTAAGTTCTTTTAACGATAACAGACAAACCTTTTATTGGTTAACTGTTATACTTTTATTATTTACTTATTAGACTCTAATAAACATTTTGAGACCCGTTAGAACTCTTTGCAATGTGAATTGCACATTTGGCACTATATAGTTCACAAGGCACTTTTTAGGACCTATATAACTAATTTAAAGTGCAAATTTTTAGTTAAGTTCTTTTAACGATAACAGACAAACCTTTTATTGGTTAACTGTTATACTTTTATTATTTACTTATTAGACTCTAATAAACATTTTGAGACCCGTTAGAACTTTTTGCAATGTGAATTGCACATTTGGCATCATATAGTTCACAAGGCACTTTTTAGGACCTATATAACTAATGTATAGTGCAAATTTTTTAGTTAAGTTCTTTTAACGATAACAGACAAACCTTTTATTGGTTAACTGTTATACTTTTATTATTTACTTATTAGACTCTAATAAACATTTTGAGACCCGTTAGAACTCTTTGCAATGTGAATTGCACATTTGGCACCATATAGTTCACAAGGCACTTTTTAGGACCTATAAAACTAATGTATAGTGCAAATTTTTTAGTTAAGTTCTTTTAACGATAACAGACAAACCTTTTATTGGTTAACTGTTATACTTTTATTATTTACTTAATAGACTCTAATAAACATTTTGAGACCCGTTAGAACTTTTTGCAATGTGAATTGCACATTTGGCAACATATAGTTCACAAGGCACTTTTTAGGACCTATATAACTAATGTATTGTGCAAATTTTTTAGTTAAGTTCTTTTAACGATAACAGACAAACCTTTTATTGGTTAACTGTTATACTTTTATTATTTACTTATTAGACTCTAATAAACATTTTGAGACCCGTTAGAACTTTTTGCAATGTGAATTGCACATTTGGCACCATATAGTTCACAAGGCACTTTTTAGGACCTATATAACTAATGTATAGTGCAAATTTTTTAGTTAGGTTCTTTTAACGATAACAGACAAACCTTTTATTGGTTAACTGTTATACTTTTATTATTTACTTATTAGACTCTAATAAACATTTTGAGACCCGTTAGAACTCTTTGCAATGTGAATTGCACATTTGGCACCATATAGTTCACAAGGCACTTTTTAGGACCTATATAACTAATTTAAAGTGCAAATTTTTTAGTTAAGTTCTTTTAACGATAACAGACAAACCTTTTATTGGTTAACTGTTATACTTTTATTATTTACTTATTAGACTCTAATAAACATTTTGAGACCCGTTAGAACTTTTTGCAATGTGAATTGCACATTTGGCACCATATAGTTCACAAGGCACTTTTTAGGACCTATATAACTAATGTATAGTGCAAATTTTTTAGTTAAGTTCTTTTAACGATAACAGACAAACCTTTTATTGGTTAACTGTTATACTTTTATTATTTACTTATTAGACTCTAATAAACATTTTGAGACCCGTTAGAACTTTTTGCAATGTGAATTGCACATTTGGCACCATATAGTTCACAAGGCACTTTTTAGGACCTATATAACTAATGTATAGTGCAAATGTTTTAGTTAAGTTCTTTTAACGATAACAGACAAACCTTTTGTTGGTTAACTGTTATACTTTTATTATTTACTTATTAGACTCTAATAAACATTTTGAGACCCGTTAGAACTCTTTGCAATGTGAATTGCACATTTGGCACCATATAGTTCACAAGGCACTTTTTAGGACCTATATAACTAATGTATAGTGCAAATTTTTTAGTTAAGTTCTTTTAACGATAACAGACAAACCTTTTATTGGTTAACTGTTATACTTTTATTATTTACTTATTAGACTCTAATAAACATTTTGAGACCCGTTAGAACTCTTTGCAATGTTAATTGCACATTTGGCACCATATAGTTCACAAGGCACTTTTTAGGACCTATATAACTAATGTATAGTGCAAATTTTTTAGTTAAGTTCTTTTAACGATAACAGACAAACCTTTTATTGGTTAACTGTTATACTTTTATTATTTACTTATTAGACTCTAATAAACATTTTGAGACCCGTTAGAACTTTTTGCAATGTGAATTGCACATTTGGCACCATATAGTTCACAAGGCACTTTTTAGGACCTATATAACTAATGTATAGTGCAAATTTTTTAGTTAAGTTCTTTTAACGATAACAGACAAACCTTTTATTGGTTAACTGTTATACTTTTATTATTTACTTATTAGACTCTAATAAACATTTTGAGACCCGTTAGAACTTTTTGCAATGTGAATTGCACATTTGGCACCATATAGTTCACAAGGCACTTTTTAGGACCTATATAACTAATGTATAGTGCAAATTTTTTAGTTAAGTTCTTTTAACGATAACAGACAAACCTTTTATTGGTTAACTGTTATACTTTTATTATTTACTTATTACACTCTAATAAACATTTTGAGACCCGTTAGAACTGTTTGCAATGTGAATTGCACATTTGGCACCATATAGTTCACAAGGCACTTTTTAGGACCTATATAACTAATGTATGGTGGAAATTTTTTAGTTAAGTTCTTTTAACGATAACAGACAAACCTTTTATTGGTTAACTGTTATACTTTTATTATTTACTTATTAGACTCTAATAAACATTTTGAGACCCGTTAGAACTCTTTGCAATGTGAATTGCACATTTGGCACCATATAGTTCACAAGGCACTTTTTGGGACCTATATAACTAATGTATAGTGTAAATTTTTTAGTTAAGTTCTTTTAACGATAACAGACAAACCTTTTATTGGTTAACTGTTATACTTTTATTATTTACTTATTAGACTCTAATAAACATTTTGAGACCCGTTAGAACTTTTTGCAATGTGAATTGCACATTTGGCACCATATAGTTCACAAGGCACTTTTTAGGACCTATATAACTAATGTATAGTGCAAATGTTTTAGTTAAGTTCTTTTAACGATAACAGACAAACCTTTTATTGGTTAATTGTTATACTTTTATTATTTACTTATTAGACTCTAATAAACATTTTGAGACCCGTTAGAACTCTTTGCAATGTGAATTGCACATTTGGCACCATATAGTTCACAAGGCACTTTTTAGGACCTATATAACTAATGTATAGTGCAAATTTTTTAGTTAAGTTCTTTTAACGATAACAGACAAACCTTTTATTGGTTAACTGTTATACTTTTATTATTTACTTATTAGACTCTAATAAACATTTTGCGAACCGTTAGAACTCTTTGCAATGTGAATTGCACATTTGGCACCATATAGTTCACAAGGCACTTTTTAGGACCTATATAACTAATGTCTAGTGCAAATTTTTTAGTTAAGTTCTTTTAACGATAACAGACAAACCTTTTATTGGTTAACTGTTATACTTTTATTATTTACTTATTAGACTCTAATAAACATTTTGAGACCCGTTAGAACTTTTTGCAATGTGAATTGCACATTTGGCACCATATAGTTCACAAGGCACTTTTTAGGACCTATATAACTAATGTATAGTGCAAATTTTTTAGTTAAGTTCTTTTAACGATAACAGACAAACCTTTTATTGGTTAACTGTTATACTTTTATTATTTACTTATTAGACTCTAATAAACATTTTGAGACCCGTTAGAACTTTTTGCAATTTGAATTGCACATTTGGCACCATATAGTTCACAAGGCACTTTTTAGGACCTATATAACTAATGTATAGTGCAAATTTTTTAGTTAAGTTCTTTTAACGATAACAGACAAACCTTTTATTGGTTAACTGTTATACTTTTATTATTTACTTATTAGACTCTAATAAACATTTTGAGACCCGTTAGAACTTTTTGCAATTTGAATTGCACATTTGGCACCATATAGTTCACAAGGCACTTTTTAGGACCTATATAACTAATGTATAGTGCAAATTTTTTAGTTAAGTTCTTTTAACGATAACAGACAAACCTTTTATTGGTTAACTGTTATACTTTTATTATTTACTTATTAGACTCTAATAAACATTTTGAGACCCGTTAGAACTCTTTGCAATGTGAATTGCACATTTGGCACCATATAGTTCACAAGGCACTTTTTAGGACCTATATAACTAATGTATAGTGCAAATTTTTTAGTTAAGTTCTTTCAACGATAACAGACAAACCTTTTATTGGTTAACTGTTATACTTTTATTATTTACTTATTAGACTCTAATAAACATTTTGAGACCCGTTAGAACTCTTTGCAATGTAAATTGCACATTTGGCACCATATAGTTCACAAGGCACTTTTTAGGACCTATATAACTAATGTATAGTGCAAATTTTTTAGTTAAGTTCTTTTAACGATAACAGACAAACCTTTTATTGGTTAACTGTTATACTTTTATTATTTACTTATTAGACTCTAATAAACATTTTGAGACCCGTTAGAACTCTTTGCAATGTGAATTGCACATTTGGCACCATATAGTTCACAAGGCACTTTTTAGGACCTATATAACTAATGTATAGTGCAAATTGTTTAGTTAAGTTCTTTTAACGATAACAGACAAACCTTTTATTGGTTAACTGTTATACTTTTATTATTTACTTATTAGACTCTAATAAACATTTTGAGACCCGTTAGAACTCTTTGCAATGTGAATTGCACATTTGGCACCATATAGTTCACAAGGCACTTTTTAGGACCTATATAACTAATTTAAAGTGCAAATTTTTTAGTTAAGTTCTTTTAACGATAACAGACAAACCTTTTATTGGTTAACTGTTATACTTTTATTATTTACTTATTAGACTCTAATAAACATTTTGAGAACCGTTAGAACTCTTTGCAATGTGAATTGCACATTTGGCACCATATAGTTCACAAGGCACTTTTTAGGACCTATATAACTAATTTAAAGTGCAAATTTTTTAGTTAAGTTCTTTTAACGATAACAGACAAACCTTTTATTGGTTAACTGTTATACTTTTATTATTTACTTATTAGACTCTAATAAACATTTTGAGACCCGTTAGAACTTTTTGCAATGTGAATTGCACATTTGGCACCAAATAGTTCACAAGGCACTTTTTAGGACCTATATAACTAATGTATAGTGCAAATTGTTTGGTTAAGTTCTTTTAACGATAACAGACAAACCTTTTATTGGTTAACTGATATACTTTTATTATTTACTTATTAGACTCTAATAAACATTTTGAGACCCGTTAGAACTCTTTGCAGTGTGAATTGCACATTTGGCACCATATAGTTCACAAGGCACATTTTAAGACCTATATAACTAATGTATAGTGAAAATTTTTTAGTTAAGTTCTTTTAACGATAACAGACAAACCTTTTATTGGTTAACTGTTATACTTTTATTATTTACTTATTAGACTCTAATAAACATTTTGAGACCCGTTAGAACTCTTTGCAATGTGAATTGCACATTTGGCACCATATAGTTCACAAGGCACTTTTTAGGACCTATATAACTAATGTATAGTGCAAATTTTTTAGTTAAGTTCTTTTAACGATAACAGACAAACCTTTTATTGGTTAACTGTTATACTTTTATTATTTACTTATTAGACTCTAATAAACATTTTGAGACCCGTTAGAACTTTTTGCAATGTGAATTGCACATTTGGCAACATATAGTTCACAAGGCACTTTTTAGGACCTATATAACTAATGTATAGTGCAAATTGTTTAGTTAAGTTCTTTTAACGATAACAGACAAACCTTTTATTGGTTAACTGTTATACTTTTATTATTTACTTATTAGACTCTAATAAACATTTTGAGACCCGTTAGAACTTTTTGCAATGTGAATTGCACATTTGGCACCATATAGTTCACAAGGCACTTTTTAGGACCTATATAACTAATGTATAGTGCAAATGTTTTAGTTAAGTTCTTTTAACGATAACAGACAAACCTTTTATTGGTTAACTGTTATACTTTTATTATTTACTTATTAGACTCTAATAAACATTTTGAGAACCGTTAGAACTTTTTGCAATGTGAATTGCACATTTGGCACCATATAGTTCACAAAGCACTTTTTGGGACCTATATAACTAATGTATAGTGTAATTTTTTTAGTTAAGTTCTTTTAACGATAACAGACAAACCTTTTATTGGTTAACTGTTATACTTTTATTATTTACTTATTAGATTCTAATAAACATTTTGAGACCCGTTAGAACTTTTTGCAATGTGAATTGCACATTTGGCACCATATAGTTCACAAGGCACTTTTTAGGACCTATATAACTAATGTATAGTGCAAATTGTTTAGTTAAGTTCTTTTAACGATAACAGACAAACCTTTTATTGGTTAACTGTTATACTTTTATTATTTACTTATTAGACTCTAATAAACATTTTGAGACCCGTTAGAACTTTTTGCAATGTGAATTGCACATTTGGCACCATATAGTTCACAAGGCACTTTTTAGGACCTATATAACTAATGTATAGTGCAAATTTTTTAGTTAAGTTCTTTTAACGATAACAGACAAACCTTTTATTGGTTAACTGTTATACTTTTATTATTTACTTATTAGACTCTAATAAACATTTTGAGACCCGTTGGAACTTTTTGCAATGTGAATTGCACATTTGGCACCATATAGTTCACAAGGCACTTTTTAGGACCTATATAACTAATGTATAGTGTAAATTTTTTAGTTAAGTTCTTTTAACGATAACAGACAAACCTTTTATTGGTTAACTGTTATACTTTTATTATTTACTTATTAGACTCTAATAAACATTTTGAGACCCGTTAGAACTTTTTGCAATGTGAATTGCACATTTGGCACCATATAGTTCACAAGGCACTTTTTAGGACCTATATAACTAATGTATAGTGCAAATTTTTTAGTTAAGTTCTTTTAACAATAACAGACAAACCTTTTATTGGTTAACTGTTATACTTTTATTATTTACTTATTAGACTCTAATAAACATTTTGAGACCCGTTAGAACTTTTTTCAATGTGAATTGCACATTTGGCACCATATAGTTCACAAGGCACTTTTTAGGACCTATATAACTAAAGTATAGTGCAAATGTTTTAGTTAAGTTCTTTTAACGATAACAGACAAACCTTTTATTGGTTAACTGTTATACTTTTATTATTTACTTATTAGACTCTAATAAACATTTTGAGACCCGTTAGAACTTTTTGCAATGTGAATTGCACATTTGGCACCATATAGTTCACAAGGCACTTTTCGGGACCTATAAAACTAATGTATAGTGCAAATATTTTAGTTAAGTTCTTTTAACGATAACAGACAAACCTTTTATTGGTTAACTGTTATACTTTTATTATTTACTTATTAGACTCTAATAAACATTTTGAGACTCGTTAGAACTCTTTGCAATATGAATTGCACATTTGGCACCATATAGTTCACAAGGCACTTTTTAGGACCTATATAACTAATGTATAGTGCAAATTTTTTAGTTAAGTTCTTTTAACGATAACAGACAAACCTTTTATTGGTTAACTGTTATACTTTTATTATTTACTTATTAGACTCTAATAAACATTTTGAGACCCGTTAGAACTCTTTGCAATGTGAATTGCACATTTGGCACCATATAGTTCACAAGGCACTTTTTAGGACCTATATAACTAATGTAAAGTGCAAATTTTTTAGTTAAGTTCTTTTAACGATAACAGACAAACCTTTTATTGGTTAACTGTTATACTTTTATTATTTACTTATTAGACTCTAATAAACATTTTGAGACCCGTTAGAACTCTTTGCAATGTGAATTGCACATTTGGCACCATATAGTTCACAAGGCACTTTTTAGGACCTATATAACTAATGTATAGTGCAAATTTTTTAGTTAAGTTTTTTTAACGATAACAGACAAACCTTTTATTGGTTAACTGTTATACTTTTATTATTTACTTATTAGACTCTAATAAACATTTTGAGACCCGTTAGAACTCTTTGCAATATGAATTGCACATTTGGCACCATATAGTTCACAAGGCACTTTTTAGGACCTATATAACTAATGTATAGTGCAAATTTTTTAGTTAAGTTCTTTTAACGATAACAGACAAACCTTTTATTGGTTAACTGTTATACTTTTATTATTTACTTATTAGACTCTAATAAACATTTTGAGACCCGTTAGAACTCTTTGCAATGTGAATTGCACATTTGGCACCATATAGTTCACAAGGCACTTTTTAGGACCTATATAACTAATGTAAAGTGCAAATTTTTTAGTTAAGTTCTTTTAACGATAACAGACAAACCTTTTATTGGTTAACTGTTATCCTTTTTTTATTTACTTATTAGACTCTAATAAACATTTTGAGACCCGTTAGAACTTTTTGCAATGTGAATTGCACATTTGGCACCATATAGTTCACAAGGCACTTTTTAGGACCTATATAACTAATGTATAGTGCAAATTTTTTAGTTAAGTTCTTTTAACGATAACAGACAAACCTTTTATTGGTTAACTGTTATACTTTTATTATTTACTTATTAGACTCTAATAAACATTTTGAGACCCATTAGAACTCTTTGCAATAAGAATTGCACATTTGGCACCATATAGTTCACAAGGCACTTTTTAGGACCTATATAACTAATGTATAGTGCAAATTTTTTAGTTAAGTTCTTTTAACAATAACAGACAAACCTTTTATTGGTTAACTGTTATACTTTTATTATTTACTTATTAGACTCTAATAAACATTTTGAGACCCGTTAGAACTTTTTTCAATGTGAATTGCACATTTGGCACCATATAGTTCACAAGGCACTTTTTAGGACCTATATAACTAATGTATAGTGCAAATGTTTTAGTTAAGTTCTTTTAACGATAACAGACAAACCTTTTATTGGTTAACTGTTATACTTTTATTATTTACTTATTAGACTCTAACAAACATTTTGAGACCCGTTAGAACTTTTTGCAATGTGAATTGCACATTTGGCACCATATAGTTCACAAGGCACTTTTTGGGACCTATATAACTAATGTATAGTGCAAATTTTTTAGTTAAGTTCTTTTAACGATAACAGACAAACCTTTTATTGGTTAACTGTTATACTTTTATTATTTACTTAGTAGACTCTAATAAACATTTTGAGACCCGTTAGAACTCTTTGCAATATGAATTGCACATTTGGCACCATATAGTTCACAAGGCACTTTTTAGGACCTATATAACTAATGTATAGTGCAAATTTTTTAGTTAAGTTCTTTTAACGATAACAGACAAACCTTTTATTGGTTAACTGTTATACTTTTATTATTTACTTATTAGACTCTAATAAACATTTTGAGACCCGTTAGAACTCTTTGCAATGTGAATTGCACATTTGGCACCATATAGTTCACAAGGCACTTTTTAAGACCTATATAACTAATGTAAAGTGCAAATTTTTTAGTTAAGTTTTTTTAACGATAACAGACAAACCTTTTATTGGTTAACTGTTATCCTTTTTTTATTTACTTATTAGACTCTAATAAACATTTTGAGACCCGTTAGAACTTTTTGCAATGTGAATTGCACATTTGGCACCATATAGTTCACAAGGCACTTTTTAGGACCTATATAACTAATGTATAGTGCAAATTTTTTAGTTAAGTTCTTTTAACGATAACAGACAAACCTTTTATTGGTTAACTGTTATACTTTTATTATTTACTTATTAGACTCTAATAAACATTTTGAGACCCGTTAGAACTCTTTGCAATGTGAATTGCACATTTGGCACCTTATAGTTCACAAGGCACTTTTTAGGACCTATATAACTAATGTATAGTGCAAATTTTTTAGTTAAGTTTTTTTAACGATAACAGAGAAACCTTTTATTGGTTAACTGTTATACTTTTATTATTTACTTATTAGACTCTAATAAACATTTTGAGACCCATTAGAACTCTTTGCAATAAGAATTGCACATTTGGCACCATATAGTTCACAAGGCACTTTTTAGGACCTATATAACTAATGTATAGTGCAAATTTTTTAGTTAAGTTCTTTTAACGATAACAGACAAACCTTTTATTGGTTAACTGTTATACTTTTATTATTTACTTATTAGACTCTAATAAACATTTTGAGACCCGTTAGAACTTTTTGCAATGTGAATTGCACATTTGGCACCATATAGTTCACAAGGCACTTTTTAGGACCTATATAACTAATGTATAGTGCAAATATTTTAGTTAAGTTATTTTAACGATAACAGACAAACCTTTTATTGGTTAACTGTTGTATTTTTATTATTTACTTATTAGACTCTAATAAACATTTTGAGACCCGTTAGAACTTTTTGCAATGTAAATTGCACATTTGGCACCATATAGTTCACAAGGCACTTTTTAGGACCTATATAACTAATGTATAGTGCAAATTTTTTAGTTAAGTTCTTTTAACGATAACAGACAAACCTTTTATTGGTTAACTGTTATACTTTTATTATTTACTTATTAGACTCTAATAAACATTTTGAGACCCGTTAGAACTTTTTGCAATGTGAATTGCACATTTGGCACCATATAGTTCACAAGGCACTTTTTAGGACCTATATAACTAATGTATAGTGCAAATTTTTTAGGTAAGTTCTTTTAACGATAACAGACAAACCTTTTATTGGTTAACTGTTATACTTTTATTATTTACTTATTAGACTCTAATAAACATTTTGAGACCCGTTAGAACTTTTTGCAATGTGAATTGCACATTTGGCACCATATACTTTTTGCAAAAAGTCCTAACGGGTCACAAAACGATTATTAGAGTCTAATAAGTAAATAATAAAAGTATAACAGTTAACCAATAAAAGGTTTGTCTGTTATCGTTAAAAGAACTTAACTAAAACATTTGCACTATACATTAGTTATATAGGTCCTAAAAAGTGCCTTGTGAACTATATGGTGCTAAATGTTCAATTCACATTGCAAAAAGTTCTAATGGGCCACAAAACGATTATGAGTCTAATAAGTAAATAATAAAAGTATAACAGTTAACCAATAAAAGGTTTGTCTGTTATCGTTAAAATAACTTAACTAAAACATTTGCACTATACATTAGTTATATAGTTCTTAAAACGTGCCTTGTGAACTATATGGTGCTAAATGTTTAATTCAAATTGCAAAAAGTTCTAACGGGTCACAAAACGATTATTAGAGTCTAATAAGTAAATAATAAAAGTATAACAGTTAACCAATAAAAGGTTTGTCTGTAATCGTTAAAAGAACTTAACTAAAACATTTGCACTATACATTAGTTATATAGGTCCTAAAAAGTGCCTTGTGAAATATATGGTGCCAAATGTTTAATTCGCATTGCAAGAAGTTCTAACGGGTCTCAAAATGTTTATTAGAGTCTAATAAGTAAATAATAAAAGTATAACAGTTAACCAATAAAAGGTTTCTTTGTTATCGTTAAAATAACTTAACTAAAACATTTGCACTATACATTAGTTATATAGGTCCTAAAAACTGCCTTGTGAACTGTATGGTGCTAAATGTTTAATTCACATTGCAAAAAGTTCTAACGGGTCACAAAACGATTATTAGAGTCTAATAAGTAAATAATAAAAGTATAACAGTTAACCAATAAAAGGTTTGTCTGTTATCGTTAAAAGAACTTAACTAAAACATTTACACTATACATTAGTTATATAGGTCCTAAAAAGTGCCTTGTGAACTATATGGTGCTAAATGTTTAATTCACATTGCAAAAAGTTCTAACGGGTCACAAAACGATTATTAGAGTCTAATAAGTAAATAGTAAAAGTATAAGACTTAACCAATAAAAGGTTTGTCTGTTATCGTTAAAAGAACTTAACTAAAACATTTGCACTATACATTAGTTATATAGGTCCTAAAAAGTGCCTTGTGAACTATATGGTGCCAAAAGTTTAATTCACATTGCAAAAAGTTCAAACGGTTATCAAAAAGTTTATTAGAGTCTAATAAGTAAATAATAAAAGTATAACAGTTAACCAATAAATGGTTTGTCTGTTATCGTTAAAAGAACTTAACTAAAACATTTGCACTATACATTAGTTAAATAGTTATATAGGTCCTAAAAAGTGGTTTGTGAACTATATGGTGCCAAATGTTTAATTCACATTGCAAAAAGTTTTAACGGGTCTCAAAATGTTTATTAGAGTCTAATAAGTAAATAATAAAAGTATAACAGTTAACCAATAAAAGGTTTGTCTGTTATCGTTAAAAGAACTTAACTAAAACATTTGCACTATACATTAGTTTTATAGGTCCTAAAAAGTGCCTTGCGAACTATATGGTGCCAAATGTTTAATTCACATTGCAAAAAGTTCTAACGGGTCTCAAAATGTTTATTAGCGTCTAATAAGTAAATAATAAAAGTAGAACAGTTAACTAATAAAAGGTTTGTCTGTTATCGTTAAAAGAACTTAACTAAAACATTTGCACTATACATTAGTTATATAGGTCCTAAAAAGTGCCTTGTGAACTATATGGTGCTAATTGTTTAATTCACATTGCAAAAAGTTCTAACGGGTCACAAAACGATTATTAGAGTCTAATAAGTAAATAATAAAAGTATAACAGTTAACCAATAAAAGGTTTGTCTGTTATCGTTAAAAGAACTTAACTAAAACATTTGCACTATACATTAGTTATATAGGTCCTAAAAAGTGCCTTGTGAACTATATGGTGCCAAATGTTTAATTCACATTGCAAAAAGTTCTAACGGGTATCAAAATGTTTATTAGCGTCTAATAAGTAAATAATAAAAGTATAACAGTTAACCAATAAAAGGTTTCTCTGTAATCGTTAAAATAACTTAACTAAAACATTTGCACTATACATTAGTTATATAGGTCCTAAAAACTGCCTTGTGAACTATATGGTGCTAAATGTTTAATTCACATTACAAAAAGTTCTAACGGGTATCAAAATGTTTATTAGAGTCTAATAAGTAAATAATAAAAGTATAACAGTTAACCAATAAAAGGTTTGTCTGTTATCGTTAAAAGAACTTAACTAAAACATTTGCACTATACATTAACTATATAGGTCCTAAAAAGTGCCTTGTGAACTATATGGTGCAAAATGTTTAATTCACATTGCAAAGAGTTCTAACGGGTCACAAAACGATTATTAGAGTCTAATAAGTAAATAATAAAAGTATAACAGTTAACCAATAAAAGGTTTGTCTGTTATCGTTAAAAGAACTTAATTAAAACATTTGCACTATACATTAGTTATATAGGTCCTAAAAAGTGCCTTGTGAACTATATGGTGCCAAATGTTTAATTCACATTGCAAAAAGTTCTAACGGGTATCAAAATGTTTATTAGCGTCTAATAAGTAAATAATAAAAGTATAACAGTTAATCAATAAAAGGTTTCTCTGTTATCGTTAAAATAACTTAACTAAAACATTTGCACTATACATTAGTTATATAGGTCCTAAAAAGTGCCTTGTGAACTATATGGTGCAAAATGTTTAATTCACATTACAAAAAGTTCTAACGGGTATCAAAATGTTTATTAGAGTCTAATAAGTAAATAATAAAAGTATAACAGTTAACCAATAAAAGGTTTGTCTGTTATCGTTAAAAGAACTTAACTAAAACATTTGCACTATACATTAGTTATATAGGTCCTAAAAAGTGCCTTGTGAACTATATGGTGCCAAATGTTTAATTCACACTGCAAAAAGTTCTAACGGGTATCAAAATGTTTATTAGAGTCTAATAAGTAAATAATAAAAGTATAACAGTTAACTAATAAAAGGTTTGTCTGTTATCGTTAAAAGAACTTAACTAAAACATTTGCACTATACATTAGTTATATAGGTCCTAAAAAGTGCCTTGTGAACTATATGGTGCAAAATGTTTAATTCGCATTGCAAGAAGTTCTAACGGGTCTCAAAATGTTTATTAGCGTCTAATAAGTAAATAATAAAAGTAGAACAGTTAACGAATAAAAGGTTTGTCTGTTATCGTTAAAGGAACTTAACTAAAACATTTGCACTATACATTAGTTATATAGGTCCTAAAAAGTGCCTTGTGAACTATATGGTGCTAATTGTTTAATTCACATTGCAAAAAGTTCTAACGGGTCACAAAACGATTATTAGAGTCTAATAAGTAAATAATAAAAGTATAACAGTTAACCAATAAAAGGTTTGTCTGTTATCGTTAAAAGAACTTAACTAAAACATTTGCACTATACATTAGTTATATAGGTCCTAAAAAGTGCCTTGTGAACTATATGGTGCCAAATGTTTAATTCACATTGCAAAAAGTTCTAACGGGTATCAAAATGTTTATTAGCGTCTAATAAGTAAATAATAAAAGTATAACAGTTAACCAATAAAAGGTTTCTCTGTTATCGTTAAAAGAACTTAACTAAAACATTTGCACTATTCATTAGTTATATAGGTCCTAAAAAGTGCCTTGTGAACTATATGGTGCAAAATGTTTAATTCACATTGCAAAAAGTTCTAACGTGTATCAAAACGATTATTAGAGTCTAATAAGTAAATAATAAAAGTATAACAGTTAACCAATAAAAGGTTTGTCTGTTATCGTTAAAAGAACTTAACTAAAACATTTGCACTATACATTAGTTATATAGGTCCTAAAAAGTGCTTTGTGAACTATATGGTGCCAAATGTTTAATTCACATTGCAAAAAGTTCTAACGGGTCTCAAAATGTTTATTAGAGTCTAATAAGTAAATAATAAAAGTATAACAGTTAACCAATAAAAGGTTTGTCTGTTATCGTTAAAAGAACTTAACTAAAACATTTGCACTATACATTAGTTATATAGGTCCTAAAAAGTGCCTTGTGAACTATATGGTGCCAAATGTTTAATTCACACTGCAAAAAGTTCTAACGGGTATCAAAATGTTTATTAGAGTCTAATAAGTAAATAATAAAAGTATAACAGTTAACTAATAAAAGGTTTGTCTGTTATCGTTAAAAGAACTTAACTAAAACATTTGCACTATACATTAGTTATATAGGTCCTAAAAAGTGCCTTGTGAAATATATGGTGCAAAATGTTTAATTCGCATTGCAAGAAGTTCTAACGGGTCTCAAAATGTTTATTAGAGTCTAATAAGTAAATAATAAAAGTATAACAGTTAACCAATAAAAGGTTTCTTTGTTATCGTTAAAATAACTTAACTAAAACATTTGCAGTATACATTAGTTATATAGGTCCTAAAAAGTGCCTTGTGAACTATATGGTTCTAAATGTTTAATTCACATTGCAAAAAGTTCTAACGGGTCACAAAACGATTATTAGAGTCTAATAAGTAAATAATAAAAATATAACAGTTAACCAACAAAAGGTTTGTCTGTTATCGTTAAAAGAACTTAACTAAAACATTTGCACTATACATTAGTTATATAGGTCCTAAAAAGTGCCTTGTGAACTATATGGTGCCAAAAGTTTAATTCACATTGCAAAAAGTTCAAACGGTTATCAAAAAGTTTATTAGAGTCTAATAAGCAAATTATAAAAGTATAACAGTTAACCAATAAATGGTTTGTCTGTTATCG
Source organism: Clavelina lepadiformis (assembly GCF_947623445.1). Lineage (NCBI taxonomy): Eukaryota > Metazoa > Chordata > Ascidiacea > Aplousobranchia > Clavelinidae > Clavelina > Clavelina lepadiformis. The sequence continues at coordinate 14,199,584 of NC_135242.1, forward strand.
TTAAAAGAACTTAACTAAAACATTTGCACTAAACATTAGTTAAATAGTTATATAGGTCCTAAAAAGTGGTTTGTGAACTATATGGTGCTAAATGTTTAATTCACATTGCAAAAAGTTCTAACGGGTCTCAAAATGTTTATTAGAGTCTAATAAGTAAATAATAAAAGTATAACAGTTAACCAATAAAAGGTTTGTCTGTTATCATTAAAAGAACTTAACTAAAACATTTGCACTATACATTAGTTTTATAGGTCCTAAAAAGTGCCTTGCGAACTATATGGTGCCAAATGTTTAATTCACATTGCAAAAAGTTCTAACGGGTCTCAAAATGTTTATTAGCGTCTAATAAGTAAATAATAAAAGTAGAACAGTTAACTAATAAAAGGTTTGTCTGTTATCGTTAAAAGAACTTAACTAAAACATTTGCACTATACATTAGTTATATAGGTCCTAAAAAGTGCCTTGTGAACTATATGGTGCTAATTGTTCAATTCACATTGCAAAAAGTTCTAACGGGTCACAAAACGATTATTAGAGTCTAATAAGTAAATAATAAAAGTATAACAGTTAACCAATAAAAGGTTTGTCTGTTATCGTTAAAAGAACTTAACTAAAACATTTGCACTATACATTAGTTATATAGGTCCTAAAAAGTGCCTTGTGAACTATATGGTGCCAAATGTTTAATTCACATTGCAAAAAGTTCTAACGGGTATCAAAATGTTTATTAGCGTCTAATAAGTAAATAATAAAAGTATAACAGTTAACCAATAAAAGGTTTCTCTGTAATCGTTAAAATAACTTAACTAAAACATTTGCACTATACATTAGTTATATAGGTCCTAAAAAGTGCCTTGTGAACTATATGGTGCTAAATGTGCAATTCACATTACAAAAAGTTCTAACGGGTATCAAAATGTTTATTAGAGTCTAATAAGTAAATAATAAAAGTATAACAGTTAACCAATAAAAGGTTTGTCTGTTATCGTTAAAAGAACTTAACTAAAACATTTGCACTATACATTAACTATATAGGTCCTAAAAAGTGCCTTGTGAACTATATGGTGCAAAATGTTTAATTCACATTGCAAAGAGTTCTAACGGGTCACAAAACGATTATTAGAGTCTAATAAGTAAATAATAAAAGTATAACAGTTAACCAATAAAAGGTTTGTCTGTTATCGTTAAAAGAACTTAATTAAAACATTTGCACTATACATTAGTTATATAGGTCCTAAAAAGTGCCTTGTGAACTATATGGTGCCAAATGTTTAATTCACATTGCAAAAAGTTCTAACGGGTATCAAAATGTTTATTAGCGTCTAATAAGTAAATAATAAAAGTATAACAGTTAATCAATAAAAGGTTTCTCTGTTATCGTTAAAATAACTTAACTAAAACATTTGCACTATACATTAGTTATATAGGTCCTAAAAAGTGCCTTGTGAACTATATGGTGCTAAATGTTTAATTCACATTACAAAAAGTTCTAACGGGTATCAAAATGTTTATTAGAGTCTAATAAGTAAATAATAAAAGTATAACAGTTAACCAATAAAAGGTTTGTCTGTTATCGTTAAAAGAACTTAACTAAAACATTTGCACTATACATTAGTTATATAGGTCCTAAAAAGTGCTTTGTGAACTATATGGTGCCAAATGTTTAATTCACACTGCAAAAAGTTCTAACGGGTATCAAAATGTTTATTAGAGTCTAATAAGTAAATAATAAAAGTATAACAGTTAACTAATAAAAGGTTTGTCTGTTATCGTTAAAAGAACTTAACTAAAACATTTGCACTATACATTAGTTATATAGGTCCTAAAAAGTGCCTTGTGAACTATATGGTGCAAAATGTTTAATTCGCATTGCAAGAAGTTCTAACGGGTCTCAAAATGTTTATTAGCGTCTAATAAGTAAATAATAAAAGTAGAACAGTTAACGAATAAAAGGTTTGTCTGTTATCGTTAAAGGAACTTAACTAAAACATTTGCACTATACATTAGTTATATAGGTCCTAAAAAGTGCCTTGTGAACTATATGGTGCTAATTGTTTAATTCACATTGCAAAAAGTTCTAACGGGTCACAAAACGATTATTAGAGTCTAATAAGTAAATAATAAAAGTATAACAGTTAACCAATAAAAGGTTTGTCTGTTATCGTTAAAAGAACTTAACTAAAACATTTGCACTATACATTAGTTATATAGGTCCTAAAAAGTGCCTTGTGAACTATATGGTGCCAAATGTTTAATTCACATTGCAAAAAGTTCTAACGGGTATCAAAATGTTTATTAGCGTCTAATAAGTAAATAATAAAAGTATAACAGTTAACCAATAAAAGGTTTCTCTGTTATCGTTAAAAGAACTTAACTAAAACATTTGCACTATTCATTAGTTATATAGGTCCTAAAAAGTGCCTTGTGAACTATATGGTGCAAAATGTTTAATTCACATTGCAAAAAGTTCTAACGGTTCTCAAAACGATTATTAGAGTCTAATAAGTAAATAATAAAAGTATAACAGTTAACCAATAAAAGGTTTGTCTGTTATCGTTAAAAGAACTTAACTAAAACATTTGCACTATACATTAGTTATATAGGTCCTAAAAAGTGCCTTGTGAACTATATGGTGCCAAATGTTTAATTCACATTGCAAAAAGTTCTAACGGGTCTCAAAATGTTTATTAGAGTCTAATAAGTAAATAATAAAAGTATAACAGTTAACCAATAAAAGGTTTGTCTGTTATCGTTAAAAGAACTTAACTAAAACATTTGCACTATACATTAGTTATATAGGTCCTAAAAAGTGCCTTGTGAACTATATGGTGCCAAATGTTTAATTCACACTGCAAAAAGTTCTAACGGGTATCAAAATGTTTATTAGAGTCTAATAAGTAAATAATAAAAGTATAACAGTTAACTAATAAAAGGTTTGTCTGTTATCGTTAAAAGAACTTAACTAAAACATTTGCACTATACATTAGTTATATAGGTCCTAAAAAGTGCCTTGTGAAATATATGGTGCAAAATGTTTAATTCGCATTGCAAGAAGTTCTAACGGGTCTCAAAATGTTTATTAGAGTCTAATAAGTAAATAATAAAAGTATAACAGTTAACCAATAAAAGGTTTCTTTGTTATCGTTAAAATAACTTAACTAAAACATTTGCAGTATACATTAGTTATATAGGTCCTAAAAAGTGCCTTGTGAACTATATGGTTCTAAATGTTTAATTCACATTGCAAAAAGTTCTAACGGGTCACAAAACGATTATTAGAGTCTAATAAGTAAATAATAAAAATATAACAGTTAACCAATAAAAGGTTTGTCTGTTATCGTTAAAAGAACTTAACTAAAACATTTGCACTATACATTAGTTATATAGGTCCTAAAAAGTGCCTTGTGAACTATATGGTGCCAAAAGTTTAATTCACATTGCAAAAAGTTCAAACGGTTATCAAAAAGTTTATTAGAGTCTAATAAGCAAATTATAAAAGTATAACAGTTAACCAATAAATGGTTTGTCTGTTATCGTTAAAAGAACTTAACTAAAACATTTGCACTAAACATTAGTTAAATAGTTATATAGGTCCTAAAAAGTGGTTTGTGAACTATATGGTGCTAAATGTTTAATTCACATTGCAAAAAGTTCTAACGGGTCTCAAAATGTTTATTAGAGTCTAATAAGTAAATAATAAAAGTATAACAGTTAACCAATAAAAGGTTTCTCTGTTATCATTAAAAGAACTTAACTAAAACATTTGCACTATACATTAGTTATATAGGTCCTAAAAAGTGCCTTGTGAACTATATGGTGCTAAATGTTTAATTCATATTGCAAAAAGTTCTAACGGGTCACAAAACGATTATTAGAGTCTAATAAGTAAATAATAAAAGTATAACAGTTAACCAATAAAAGGTTTCTCTGTTATCGTTAAAATAACTTAACTAAAACATTTGCACTATACATTAGTTATATAGGTCCTAAAAAGTGCCTTGTGAACTATATGGTGCCAAATGTTTAAATCACATTACAAAAAGTTCTAACGGGTATCAAAATGTTTATTAGAGTCTAATAAGTAAATAATAAAAGTATAACAGTTATCCAATAAAAGGTTTGTCTGTTATCGTTAAAAGAACTTAACTAAAACATTTGCACTATACATTAATTATATAGGTCCTAAAAAGTGCCTTGTGAACTATATGGTTCTAAATGTTTAATTCACATTGCAAAAAGTTCTAACGGGTCACAAAACGATTATTAGAGTCTAATAAGTAAATAATAAAAATATAACAGTTAACCAATAAAAGGTTTGTCTGTTATCGTTAAAAGAACTTAACTAAAACATTTGCACTATACATTAGTTATATAGGTCCTAAAAAGTGCCTTGTGAACTATATGGTGCCAAAAGTTTAATTCACATTGCAAAAAGTTCAAACGGTTATCAAAAAGTTTATTAGAGTCTAATAAGCAAATTATAAAAGTATAACAGTTAACCAATAAATGGTTTGTCTGTTATCGTTAAAAGAACTTAACTAAAACATTTGCACTAAACATTAGTTAAATAGTTATATAGGTCCTAAAAAGTGGTTTGTGAACTATATGGTGCTAAATGTTTAATTCACATTGCAAAAAGTTCTAACGGGTCTCAAAATGTTTATTAGAGTCTAATAAGTAAATAATAAAAGTATAACAGTTAACCAATAAAAGGTTTCTCTGTTATCATTAAAAGAACTTAACTAAAACATTTGCACTATACATTAGTTATATAGGTCCTAAAAAGTGCCTTGTGAACTATATGGTGCTAAATGTTTAATTCATATTGCAAAAAGTTCTAACGGGTCACAAAACGATTATTAGAGTCTAATAAGTAAATAATAAAAGTATAACAGTTAACCAATAAAAGGTTTCTCTGTTATCGTTAAAATAACTTAATTAAAACATTTGCACTATACATTAGTTATATAGGTCCTAAAAAGTGCCTTGTGAACTATATGGTGCTAAATGTTTAAATCACATTACAAAAAGTTCTAACGGGTATCAAAATGTTTATTAGAGTCTAATAAGTAAATAATAAAAGTATAACAGTTATCCAATAAAAGGTTTGTCTGTTATCGTTAAAAGAACTTAACTAAAACATTTGCACTATACATTAATTATATAGGTCCTAAAAAGTGCCTTGTGAACTATATGGTGCAAAATGTTTAATTCACATTGCAAAAAGTTCTAACGGGTATCAAAACGATTATTAGAGTCTAATAAGTAAATAATAAAAGTATAACAGTTAACCAATAAAAGGTTTGTCTGTTATCGTTAAAAGAACTTAACTAAAACATTTGCACTATACATTAGTTATATAGGTCCTAAAAAGTGCCTTGTGAACTATATGGTGCTAAATGTTTAATTCACATTGCAAAAAGTTCTAACGGGTCTCAAAATGTTTATTAGAGTCTAATAAGTAAATAATAAAAGTATAACAGTTAACCAATAAAAGGTTTGTCTGTTATCGTTAAAAGAACTTAACTAAAACATTTGCACTATACATTAGTTATATAGGTCCTAAAAAGTGCCTTGTGAACTATATGGTGCCAAATGTTTAATTCACACTGCAAAAAGTTCTAACGGGTATCAAAATGTTTATTAGAGTCTAATAAGTAAATAATAAAAGTATAACAGTTAACTAATAAAAGGTTTGTCTGTTATCGTTAAAAGAACTTAACTAAAACATTTGCACTATACATTAGTTATATAGGTCCTAAAAACTGCCTTGTGAACTATATGGTGCTAAATGTTTAATTCACATTGCAAAAAGTTTTAACGGGTCACAAAACGATTATTAGAGTCTAATAAGTAAATAATAAAAATATAACAGTTAACCAATAAAAGGTTTGTCTGTTATCGTTAAAAGAACTTAACTAAAACATTTGCACTATACATTAGTTATATAGGTCCTAAAAAGTACCTTGTGAACTATGTGGTGCCAAAAGTTTAATTCACATTGCAAAAAGTTCAAACGGTTATCAAAAAGTTTATTAGAGTCTAATAAGCAAATAATAAAAGTATAACATTTAACCAATAAATGGTTTGTCTGTTATCGTTAAAAGAACTTAACTAAAACATTTGCACTATACATTAGTTAAATAGTTATATAGGTCCTAAAAAGTGGTTTGTGAACTATATGGTGCTAAATGTTTAATTCACATTGCAAAAAGTTCTAACGGGTCTCAAAATGTTTATTAGAGTCTAATAAGTAAATAATAAAAGTATAACAGTTAACCAATAAAAGGTTTGTCTGTTATCGTTAAAAGAACTTAACTAAAACATTTACACTATACATTAGTTATATAGGTCCTAAAAAGTGCCTTGTGAACTATATAGTGCAAAATGTTTAATTCACATTGCAAGATGTTCTAACGGGTCTCAAAATGTTTATTAGAGTCTAATAAGTAAATAATAAAAGTATAACAGTTAACCAATAAAAGGTTTCTCTGTTATCGTTAAAAGAACTTAACTAAAACATTTGCACTATTCATTAGTTATATAGGTCCTAAAAAGTGCCTTGTGAACTATATGGTGCTAAATGTTTAATTCATATTGCAAAAAGTTCTAACGGGTCACAAAACGATTATTAGAGTCTAATAAGTAAATAATAAAAGTATAACAGTTAACCAATAAAAGGTTTGTCTGTTATCGTTAAAAGAACTTAACTAAAACATTTGCACTATACATTAGTTATATAGTTCCTAAAAAGTGCCTTGTGAACTATATGGTGCCAAATGTTTAATTCACATTGAAAAAGTTCAAACGGGTCTCAAAATGTTTATTAGAGTCTAATAAGTAAATAATAAAAGTATAACAGTTAACCAATAAATGGTTTGTCTGTTTTCGTTAAAAGAACTTAACTAAAACATTTGCACTATACATTATTTATATAGGTCCTAAAAAGTGCCTTGTGAACTATATGGTGCAAAACGTTTAATTCACATTGCAAAAAGTTCTAACGGGTCTCAAAATGTTTATTAGAGTCTAATAAGTAAATAATAAAAGTATAACAGTTAACCAATAAAAGGTTTGTCTGTTATCGTTAAAAGAACTTAACTAAAACATTTGCACTATACATTAGTTATATAGGTCCTAAAAAGTGCCTTGTGAACTATATGGTTCAAAATGTTTAATTCACATTGAAAAAAGTTCTAACGGGTCTCAAAATGTTTATTAGAGTCTAATAAGTAAATAATAAAAGTATAACAGTTAACCAATAAAAGGTTTGTCTGTTATCGTTAAAAGAACTTAACTAAAACCATTGCACTATACATTAGTTATATAGGTCCTAAAAAGTGCCTTGTGAACTATATGGTGCCAAATGTGCAATTCACATTGCAAAAAGTTCTAACGGGTCTCAAAATGTTTATTAGAGTCTAATAAGTAAATAATAAAAGTATAACAGTTAACCAATAAAAGGTTTGTCTGTTATCGTTAAAAGAACTTAACTAAAACATTTACACTATACATTAGTTATATAGGTCCTAAAAAGTGCCTTGCGAACTATATGGTGCAAAATGTTTAATTCACATTGCAAAAAGTTCAAACGGGTCTCAAAATGTTTATTAGAGTCTAATAAGTAAATAATAAAAGTATAACAGTTAACCAATAAAAGGTTTGTCTGTTATCGTTAAAAGAACTTAACTAAAACATTTGCATTATACATTAGTTATATAGGTCCTAAAAAGTGCCTTGTGAACTATATGGTGCTAAATGTTTAATTCACATTGCAAAAAGTTCTAACGGGTCTCAAAACGTTTATTAGAGTCTAATAAGTAAATAATAAAAGTATAACAGTTAACCAATAAAAGGTTTGTCTGTTATCGTTAAAAGAACTTAACTAAATCATTTGCACTATACATTAGTTATATAGGTCCTAAAAAGTGCCTTGTGAACTATATGGTGCAAAATGTTTAATTCACATTGCAAAAAGTTCTAACGGGTATCAAAATGTTTATTATAGTCTAATAAGTAAATAATAAAAGTATAACAGTTAACCAATAAAAGGTTTGTATGTTATCGTTAAAAGAACTTAACTAAAACCATTGCCAGATACATTAGTTATATAGGTCCTAAAAAGTGCCGTGTGAACTATATGGTGCCAAATGTGCAATTCACATTGCAAAAAGTTCTAACGGGTCTCAAAATGTTTATTGGAGTCGAATAAGTAAATAATAAAAGTATAACAGTTAACCAATAAAAAGGTTTCTCTGTTATCGTTAAAAGAACTTAACTAAAAAATTTGCACTATACATTAGTTATATAGGTCCTAAAAAGTGCCTTGTGAACTATATGGTGCCAAATGTTCAATTCACATTGCAAAAAGTTCTAACGGGTCTCAAAACGTTTATTAGAGTCTAATAAGTAAATAATAAAAGTATAACAGTTAACCAATAAAAGGTTTGTCTGTTATCGTTAAAAGAACTTAACTAAAACATTTGCATTATACGTAATAGCATGTTCGGGCATTGACAAGCAAGCTGAGGCATTTTGGGTAGAGATTAACCACAATTGGCGCTATTTACAGTTAGCAAACAACTTTCTTAATACATCTGTTACATCTCCCTTCTTTAGGTAGCACACATGGATTGACACTGATATCAATAACAATCACATTATAACCGGATGGCAAACAGTGATCGCAGTAGGCAAGAATGAAAAGAAACACTGAATGGAAAACAGTGGGATGTAATGAATAGTGACATATACTGGTGTGAAGACTTGATAAAATAATAATGAAACATGACAGTGGTGAATGAAAATACAAAACAACAGCACTTATATTACTACACGGCAAAAGGTGAGCGTGATCTATTGATATGAGTAACATGCATTTATTTATATATTCAGGCAGTGACAACTCATTGTATCGACGTTGAGGTCTTCATGAAACTCGTACGTTTGTATCACACACATTGGTAATATCATTAGCGGTACTGCAAGGCCTTGTAACTTGCGTATTTATGTTATTATCAAATGACCTTGTGTTGTCACTATCTTTACAGTATTCGAATTGAAACTCGGGTTGAGCTCGAACTGTTTTGTACAATTGTCTGCGATTCCTGCGAATGTCCCCATATTCATTTTGAAGTTGATAGGACCGTGGCTCAGATCTCTGCTTGGTGATAATTCCTTGTGCTCTTCTTCTGTTACGATTGTAGTATACAAAATCTCCCTTTTGCAGCTCTGGTAATGGCTTCGTACCTCGATCATGGTGCTTCTTTTGCATTCGTTGCCTTGGCTCAAGATTAGCCCCAATACAAACATTGTGCGGTTCCAACATTTTAGTTGAAACTGGAGGTTTGCTTCTTAGCCTTCTGCTTATTAGAGTTCGCGCTGGATGTTGGATTACTCCTTCAACATCAGGATTGAGTTCTGTGTGGTATTCTTTTTCATAATGGCCCATGCCTTTGAATACGTCTGCATATTCATGTGTCATTTGGTCGAGGGTCAGTGTGGAACTTGTGCAGAGATCAACTCGCTTGACGAGGTCTAGCCAGTCGCAGGCTTGTTCACCAAGAATAGGAATGTGGCAAAAATCGGTGACATAATAAAACAGAAAATCAAACGCTTTGCCATGTTTGTTTGTGACCCGCAATGAGGTGGTGCCTATCGGTTTTACGTGGTGGTTACCAAATGCAGATAAAATAGCTTTAGTTTTCTTCAAAGATGACTGGTTTAGCTTCTTGTAGACTTTATACGGAAGAATGTTGGCATCAGCTCCAGTATCCAACTTGAAAGTTACAGAATAAACTTTTGATAAATCGTTTTGGACATGAAGATCAGCTCTCATTTTAGTTTGTCTATGATTGGATACAGAATTAATTGAGCCGACGTGAATGACTTCTACTGCATTAGACTGTAATTCTTGTGACTGTGTTTCGATGTCATGAACTTGCTTGGGTTGACTTCTGCATACAGCCGCTGTTACGCTTTCCACAGTTGCGACATATTTTACTGAATGCGGGGCACTGTCTGGGCTCATGTTGTGTGCCGCAATACCTGCAGTTCAATGGAGTGGAGCGAGTGGGAGGAGGTCTCGTATAATGACTGGGGCGCTTGATGCTATTGATCTGGTGAGTGTTGGTAGGCCTATCATTCATTTCCTTAAACTGGGCTTTGCTCGCTTCTGCTGCATGACAGATGTCTATGGCTTTAGCTAACGTCAAATCAGCTTGTTGTATCAGTTTTTCTCGAACCTGCGGATCATGGATGCCAAATACTACTCTATCACGCAGATGTCTATCTGGATCGGTGTAGTCACAACCATCAAGCAATTGTCTTAAATCCATCACCCAGTTGTCAAAAAGTTCACCTGGCTGTTGGTCACGTTGCCAAAACTTATATGTGTTGAAAATCGGATTCTTTCTTGGCTCACAGTACTCACGGAATTTCTTTAGTACAGTCTTGTAATCATCTTGGCTGTCCTCATCACCAGAAAACTTAAAACGCTGGAATATCTTTTGCGCCTGCGGACCAGCACAATTCAATAGTATTGCAACTTGTGTTTTTCCAGGCTTTTTGCTAAGTTCAGCCGCCTCAAAGAATATGGAAAAGCTGATTTCCCAGTCTCGCCACGACTCTGCTACATGTCGGGAAACAAACTGCATGGGATCTGGTGGCCTTGTGGCGGCCTGGGTGGCCTTTGTAATACCATTACGTCATTCTTGGAAAAGAGTTTTCCCGTATTTAATACCATTACGTCATTCTTGGAAAAGTGTTTTCCAGTTACTGATTTGAGTTAATGAACTAGCTTTTTGATAAGCACTGCAATTATCGTTGGATATTTGAAAACTTGCTCTGAATAACTTCGTGTGAAAACTCCTTTTAGTACGTTACCAGGTTGCTTCCAAGAAACTGTTTCCAACTTTAACCGAATGTAATTTGCATTGCAAACGCACTGTTTTTCTCGTTCACACGCTTTGAAATGTTCATGCCTTTTTTGTCGTATATTTCCGGCACATCGCACAATGTTTTATAAGCTCGAACTTCTGCGCGAGATGTGCGCAGACGTAAAGCTATAGACAGATGTACGACCGTACTACGGTAGTCATGGTGATTGCAATTTAGTAGACATCTTATTAGCAGTGGCTTACTATGCTTTTGGTTATGAGTAATATTGAGAAAGTGTACAGCACCTGCAATAAAAGCCTTTTCTGGTAAACTGTATTTGTTGTAATATAATAAGAACGTTCAGCTGTCAAGAGGTTAGAGAATTCTAACCGCACGCAACAATAGAGTTAGATACTAATTAATGCAGTAGGTTAATTAAGTCAATAACGTAAGTTAAGACCGATAAACTCTGCATCTGTCGGCATCAACCTCTACATTCTAACGACCCCAACCTCTGCAGCCTAAAGCTGAGTGCCATCTTTCCGAATTCCACTTCTTACACCATGTAATGTTCCTGCTTAGAATGACTCAGGCTTTGAGGCCTTTTAACAGCATATTTAATATGTAAGTGAAAAGAGAACACGCATATATACAAGATAATCTGGAATGAATACGCAACGGCATGTTCGGGCATTGACAAGCAAGCTGAGGCATTTTGGGTAGAGATTAACCACAATTGATTTACAGTTAGCAAACAACCTTCTTAATACATCTGTTACAACGAGTTTTCAGAAATGAGTAATGTACTTTACCGGCTAAGAATTAATCGGGAGCAGAACCAAAATGTTGTAGAGGTGTCCACACAGATTGATAGCTTCGTTCTTCTTGATGATTTTTCTTCCATCTTTCCTTTGAGCGATGCTTGCCGCTTGTCTGTGTTGTTTGCTGGCTTTGGCTAGTGTTGTCATCATCGTAATCCATAATGCCAGTAGCATGACAGTCATTGTTCGTTAGCGAGAATTCTTTCAACTGAATACTTCGAGAATTTTTGAAATGTCTACCGCAATTCGCTCGCTAACAGACCGTTGAATGCAGTTTGTCTCTCGATCCTAATCTGACTCCAATTGAACTTTGTAGATAGATAGCTTTCATAAATCGAAGTTATCAGAAGTGCAGTGTTCTTCTGCTCTTGCAGAAGAAAGTCGGGGTTACCATTTATGGGGAAGATGGTGGTGTGATTGCTTTTAGGTTGGCCTAAAGCCAAGACTGATAGTGTTAATGTTTGACTCCGAGATAATTGTCTTTGACTCCGTTGCGTTACTGTCTCTATAATGTTTCTTCAAATCAACACCAACTTCATAAAGTCTAATTGTTATATTGTCCGAATAGGTTGTATCGAATTAGAAACATTTACACCATCTTTCCACATTTAAACATCGATATAACTCGAATTCAGTAATGATTCCGATTCCGAATAATTCAGCAATACTTCAATTCAGCAGAACATAAGCAATAGCTAAGAGAAGTTTCGAAGAGAGTTTTCTAAGAGAGTTTTCGAAGAGAGCGATTAAACGAAACATTAGCTTTTATATTCGCCGTATTGACCAATGGGTGCGTGCCATATATTCTTTTTACATTGCTACGTACAAGCTATGTTACATCTAATATTATTCTATTATCACCGAAACACTTGGCCAAAGTACCATCGAAATTACACGGTAAAAATACAATGCTACTTGAAACATTTCAAACTCCTTTGTTTGAATAACTGCTTAACCACGAGTAATACATCTGTTTAAACATTCAATTGCCTGTACTGGAGAAACACATACAAACCGCTTTTAAAATGCCAATTTACATAATTGTTATAATTTGTTATCACGATCGCCACAGTACGTCGAGTAATTGTACAAATTTCAGGCTAATTTTAGTACTGGTTTTGCAAGCGTGCATGTGCATGAACTTGTCCTCTCGGTATGACAACATTTTTCTTTCTAATACTTCTGCCCATGCTTCTTTTTTTTGATACAAATTTTTTTGTTTGTAACACTAAACAAATTGTGCTGAGGTAGACAGTTGTTGCATTCAGGCATGCAACATATACGTGGCATTTTAATATTGCAGTCTCAATCTGCAAACATACCGTAAGGATGTTCATGATCCCCGCTTGATGTGGCTGTCTGACACTTTTATTAACGAGCTTGACAACTGGAAAGGAAGTACAAAAGGTAAAACTGAATTAGAAAAAGAAAAACAATTTCTGTCAAAACAGACATATGCAGGCCTAGTAATGGCATCGAAAGCTATGTCAGAACTTGTAAAGTACTTGCTCTCAGCTAGTCCTCCTGGTTCCTATGTTTGTACTCGTCGCATCAACCAAGACCCTTTGGAAGCTTTTTTTGGTCAAGTTCGCCGTACCGGAGGAAGCAATGAGGCTCCTGATGTAAATTCATATGGGCAGTACCAAAACATAATATCTTGCATGAAACAATACAAACAAGTAAAGGGGAGCTATGTTGAAATTGTTGATTAATTCATTTTGAAATGTTCTCACTGTGGTGATTAACACACATTTTTTTGATTGCTTACTTTTTCAGTAAGTAGTGTATTTGTTGCCCAAACTACAGTCATCGATAATAAAGAACATAGATTATTTGTAAACGCATCAGATATTACTTCAGTGATTTACGTAGACTGATGTTCTTAGAATTACGGCTTTGAACTAATTTTGACTTTAGTACCTTCGCCTTTTGAAACGATCGAATTTTGAAAAAAAGGTGACCAACACGTTGCAAAACATAAGCATCTAAGTCATAATTATTAGTGATGTCATGCAACCCTGACAAATCAAGAGAACTAATTGCATTAGATATGGTATCTTTTAAAGTTGCGTGATTTCGAAAGTTAATTTCTAAAAACTTTAGTACATCAAGCAATGTTTGATTAGGTTTAAGCAGTGTCCCATACTCATTGCACTGTAAGATAGAAATTAATGAATTATCAGAAGGAACAAAACAGTTTATGCTGTCTTCCAGCTGTGCTAAAATGGCAAGTTCCTCTTCATCTCCATTGCGTTTAAGTTTACGCAGAATATATCCTCCAACATACTCGAGAATACTAATTTCATCAGGAGTGAGGTTACTTGATGGCAATTCTTTTTTTTTTCTGCGTGTATTTTCCTAGAGTAAAAAATCCAACTTATTACAATTGATTTCAGAAAGTTGGAACATATTACCACACCATTCAATATCAGTATAATACAACATTGATATCTTATCACTAGGGCCCGCAAAAGTCAATAAAGTCAAAAATTTTAAGGACCTCGTCTGACCACGAATCAAAGAATAAAGTTGTTTTCAGCACCTAGGGGATTGTTTCTAAGAAGTTTATAGGTCAAAATAAAGTCAAAATTTACAATAAAGTCAAAATTTTCAATAAAGTCAAAATTTGTCAAAATATGGCTTTTTACAAAGCTTTTGTGTTTCTTGTGGATCCTCGTGGAAGCATTGTAAATCAGGAACTGCGACACAATTAAACCATATTAACCCATAAAAGCAGGAAAGTAGTCACAATGCCCACTTGGATCAGCAGTAACTTTTATCGCAAATTGTCCATAGTTTATTCATTGTTACGTATTTAAATAATTCTTATAAAACACTTCCTCTTCATAAACGTAGTATTTTCGAAGATCAACAGTTTGGATTTTAGGAATAGCCTACTGACATTCTGTAATAAAAAAATGCCTAAGCAAGCTAAATCGTCTTCAGCAAAAGTTAGACAGATTTGTCGAGATTTTTCTGATGAATTTAATGCAACTCCCGGGGGTGATTTAAGGTGCAATTTTTGCGAGGTTATAGTGAAGTGCGATAAAAAGTATTTTGTTGAAAGCCACAGGAAAAGTAAACGCCATCAAGCTGGATTGGAGCAACAACAAGCATTCCCTGTTTAATTTGCTGTTTATTAGAATTTATCATGCGGAGAAAATCGAGGCAAAGTGCCCTTTTCACAAGATAACACAAGCTACCTAAATCTATCGCCAAAAAACACGACGCACTTTTTATAATCCATAAAACACCTTGACTTTTCAACAAAATATTACGTTTGGGTCTGAAATCGACAAAATATTATGTTTGGGTAACTGGAGGAAGAACTGTGGCCTCTACAAATAAGCAATTTCGTTAGGTCAAAATAAAGTCAAAATTTGATAAAAATAAAGTCAAAAAAATTTTTTTTTAGGTCAAAATAAAAATGGCCCTATTTATAACACAAAGGTTTTCACCTTCGGGCAAAGCTTACGGAATGTTACATAGCGCTGTAGTAACCAGTGAAATCGATCACATGAAAGGGAAAGGTTGTAAACATTGCATCGATATATATATGGCACACCAGTTCAAGCGAGGAAATCATCTGACATCATTAAGGAAAACTCAAGTCTGGTAAACAACTGAATTATAGGATTCTAAATTAAATTTCAAACATCTTGGAAAACAACTCGTGAGTCGTGACGTAATCGTCACAGTGTCTGCACTGAAGCGTAACGAGGGCGAAATAAAAACGGTACTTCCCCTAGCAGTTTCCTATCATGTTCTTTATATCGTTGGTTCAACCCAGAACCATTCAACCTACGACGATTCAACCCGTTTACAAAAACCTCTACGCAGTTCGTTATCAGGCAAAGATTCCACTTTTACCAGTATACCAATACACATCTTGTTTTGAAATAAAAACAAGTTTATGTACCGTGCGGTAACTAGTAGGCCTGCTTAGCAAAAAATGAATAAAGCCTACACGTCGATTAAAAGTCAAACCTTAGAAACAACTGTTTCTTGATAGCCTATAGCAGCGTGGTCCAACTGCAGGCCCGCGGGCCAAAGTTGGCCCGCGAGCATCGATTTTTTGGCCCACGAACTGATAGTCAGCTTTGATAGTCGCTATTGTCGAGGAAGAACCTCGACCGCAGATGTCACATTTTGGCCGCAGATGATTTTGGTCCGCGATGAAAAGAAGTTGGACCACGCTGGCCTATAGGCTATAGGAATGAAGATTTTCCCCAAAAAAGTTTGAATCGGTAGATCAAACCTTTTGAGACTTGTATAGCCTAAGTCGCTTGTCTCCAGTTAATTTATTATTTTGAAAAGAAACGAATAGCCTAACCTTTCCTATAGCCGAGAGCGGGATTCTGTGTGCTATAATTGTGCTTATTTCGTTGTGGTTAGTTTGAAGTTTGTACCTTAAGAAAATACGGTACGATTGCAATGGTACCATAACCGTTAACCACGAAGTACAAGCCTATTCAGGATGGCCTAACTCTAGAGTCTAGGCTGTAGACTGTCCAATATTAAGCGTACAATTGGCTACAAAGTAACTTGGTGATAACCTAAGCCATAAGTACGTAAAAGGTCCGTGGGTTGAATCGTCCTAGGTTGAATGGTCCTGGGTTGAATCGTCCGGGGGTTGAAAGGTCCGGGGGTTGATTCGTCCGCGGGTTGATTCGTCCGTGGGTTGATTCGTCCGTGGGTTGATTCGTCCGCGGGTTGAATCGTCCTGGGTTGAATGGTCCTGGGTTGAATGATCCTGGGTTGAATCGTCCGGGGTTGAATCATCCGTGGGTTGAATCGTTCGACCACCGTGTGTGCCCGATTTGGGACGTTTGACCAAATTTTGATTATTGAAATAATATTGTTGCTTTGCTATTTAAACTATATTCTTATATGTTACAGACGTTTACCTTGAGAGCATTTTCTCTACTTCAGATACTTACCTTGTAGCAGCTGACATAGCCATTATTGACATCTATGATATGGACACAGTAAGTGTAATAAGTATAGGCCTAACGCAATTATTAATTATATAATTATTTTGAGTTTTTACCAGGATTTTGCCAGATTTGTTCATTCTTTTTAACACCATGGCTTTATTAATTACTAACATCTTAAGGAGACATATGGACTTGTTGTTAGGCCAGATTACTTAGTTTATTTCTTTATATATGTGAAATTATCGAAAATGCAATTACTCTAATATCAACGCACGTTGCTTGCTGAAATTTTGGGTGCAAACTTTTCAGTCTTCATGCCTGACGTTATTTCATATTGGATTATGATTTTTATGACAAATTTTAAACTCCGATTGTTATATAGACCTAAACTAGAAAGTTTATTTCTGGGCTAAAAATATGTACATCTTGCTCATTTTCACACCAATTTTTATCTACATTTTGCATGCACCCATGAATTGGAAATGTGCCAACTGCTTGGGTAATTCACTAAGACCAACCAATCTGACATTTAGCTAATCTAAACAAGTTTTTTTACTGTTGGCCTATGTTTTTTTACCTTTTTAGTAGTATGGCTAAAATAGAATCTTAACACCACAAAGGCAAGCAGTAATTTTTGACTGCTTTACAATTTTCTTTTTAATACGGCCTTTTCTGTTAAAATAGGATGTTGGTTATCCTGTGAGTTTTCCTAACTTTGCTAGTGATGACAGGAAACAAACAAATTAAAGGGACCCAAATTCCAGAACGGTCATTGAAGCAATATACCCAAAATGACCTGTGATTAAACATGACCGCTGCTTGCTTTTGTCGTTCCCTGTGCCCTGTTATCAAAACAATGCGAGCGAGATAGGGAATAAATAATAGCTTACCTTATTATGTCTCCCAGGAAATGTTGTGAAACTAATTAAAACAGATTAGTTAGTACATTTCTGCTATTAAAATACGTTTTATAGCTGCAAACAGATACACGGTCAAAATAGACCCCAGTGGTCTTTTTAGGTGGAGAAAATTTGCAGTCTTTTTAGTGTTAATGGTTTCTAAAATATGAAATAACAAATCGAGGGTGAATTTAGAAAAATTTTAAGAGTTCTTCCATTTGTCTCCAGTTTTTAAAATGGGGATTCCACAAGAATTGGGAATTTTGCCAAGTTTATTTTAATGCTAGTTTGTTTGTTTTCATATTACAGTACTTCCTCGATTATCCGTCCCTCGTTTAACCGGCATTCGATTATCCGGCCGAGTGATCAATGACTTTGGGAGGTCGTTTTACTTCGCATGATTGCACTTGCAACTATCATATGCGTGAGATTACTCTGGTTTTTATTTTTCAATTGACGTTGAACCGCCGCCGTAGCTACTACAGATTGAATGGTTTAGTGAGGTCCTCCGATTGGACCCGGAGCGGATCTTGGCGGTGGATCACTCGGCTCGCGAGTCGATGAAGGACGCAGCTAGCTGTGTGAATTGCAGGACACATTGAGCATCGACGTTCTGAACGCGAATTGCGGCCTCGGGTTAATCCCGGGACCACGCCCGCCTCAGGGTCGTCTGAAAAGCAATCCCGTCGCCCGGGCGAATGCGGAGTCGGACGGAGACCTGTGTCTCCGCCGTCCCGTCGAAGTCAGCAAGGGTCCGGCACGCGATCGGAGAGCGCGGCGGCGGCGGATCGACCTCGAAGAGGTGTCCTCGTTTCGCCAAGTCGCCGCGATCGATCGCGAACGTCGTCGATCCTCGGCACGTGTGACGTCTCTTACATTTCGGCCTGAGGTCGGACGAGACTACCCGCTGAATTTAAGCATATTACTAAGCGGAGGAAAAGAAACTAACGAGGATTCCCTCAGTAACGGCGAGTGAAGCGGGATGAGCCCATCGCCGAATCCGGTCGCTTTTGGAGCGCTCCGGGATTGTGGCGTATAGAATTCGTCTTGTGCGCGTCGCGGATCGCTCGCGTCCTTCTGATCGAGGCTTCGTCCCATAGCGGGTGTCAGGCCCATGGCGGCGATTTGCGTGCGTGCTCGGTAAAAATACAAATTCAATTATCCGTTTTTTTTGCTTATCCGGTCAGATTTTTGAAAATATTGACCCAACTTGACCGGATAATCGAGGAAGTACTGTACTATCAATAGCGTATGAGTTAGTGAGGTAAAACTATGCGCTTTTTTCAAAAGATTAAATCATTCCTGACCTAACTCATTCCACTCCTTCCTTTCCCTACTTGCACTTACTAATAATAACAGTTTTGAATAACAGCTAAGCTACTTTTCATATAATTAGAAATTTGCGCCGCATTTTTATTGCGGACGAAAAAATAAAATTAGTTGCAGTTGTCCACAAATAGACACGGTGAGTAGGGATGTTAACAATAAACGATTCACTCGTTTCGTTTCACTAAGATAGAGATACACCAATGTCACTTTTATTGATGCCGATGTATCGTCCCTTCTCAACATCGGATGATGTTTTTGACCTTTCACAAAAGCAACAGTTAATATGATGTGCTATTTTTCTTGCGTGTTTTATCATGTAATATGTGATTTTTAGATTTTTCCAAACCTTGACAGCTAACTTGCCACTATTACAGTTGTACACCCTTATACATACACGCAGAGCGTTTTGTTAAGATGTTTTTTGGAGACAGTTCGTTGCCAACTCTTTTGTATTTATAGAATTGACCTCACTGAAGCGAACGTTGGAACGCACCACTCGCTTCCTTTTAGCAATACAGACACTGATAGTGTTGTGGATAGGAAGGAATCTATATCTTTTTGGCATATGGTTATGGACGGAGTATAAAATTTCTCTTTGTCCAACGTTTGCCATTCTATATCCTTGTTTAGTGTGACCAATTTGTTAGGATTTTGCACTGGGCATGCACGTGAAGAGTCATCTCAAGACCACTCATGTGACCTGCGTCTTTTATGTACAAATCGCAGTATTCTTACCAAATTCAAATACACGTTTTTGTTTCTAACTCTCCAGAAGTTTTAAAAATGTTTTTCATTTGACCAAACACTAAGTCCCTCCATTACTAAATGACATAAAAGCATGTACTGAATTTATTTACGTGGAACATGCCACAACCAGGTTCAGACAGCCAATGCGAAACAAATTGCGGGCGCACACAGATTTGTCCCTATGAAATCTTTTATCTAACCACATGCTTAACATCATTTTTAAGCAAGAATAATTAATTCGTTTCAATTTTTAACAAAACAATTAACTTCCGTTAAAAATATTAAAATGTGAACAATCAAAAAAATGTTTCTCATCTGTCCTAAAGGATGACCAAAGCCAACCAGTTTTCAGGAAAAAATTTTTATTACTTATAAACAGAGTATAGGGTTAATTGCTGTTTTGTGAAACTGCATGTTTTTGTGAGAACAACCTCGGAATTTACGAAAAAAGGTCTAAATTGCAGCACTGATTGTATTCGCGCAAGTGTGTAATGTAAAACATGTTAATAAATTTATGTTTTATAATATTTTAGGCTTGTGCTCTTTATGACTTTCATGGGGATGTTAACAATGGAGAGTTAACTTTTATTGCAGGGGATGTCATTACCATAACTAATAAGGTATGCTACAATGTTTTGCAATTAACTGATGAAATGTTTGAAAAATTTTTAACATACTTCTAATTTAACTTTGTCTGATTCTATGCCAATAATGTCAAAAACAGTTACCTTACCTTAATATTTTGTAAGTTGTATGAGCAAGAGAGCACTGTTTTTGTTATTTAGTTGTACAGTATCTGTAATCTTTCAGGATGTTGGAGAAGGATGGTGGGAAGGTCAGAAGGCGGACGGTACTATTGGTCTTCTACCAGAAACCTATGTTGAGGTGACATAATCAAGCTATAAAATAATAAATTGGGAATAGGATTCTAAAAAAAATATTTTTATGGTTTAGATAGTTTCCATGTTGAAGGTAATTTTTTAGTTTTCTGTGGGATATGAGCTATGTAAGACCTATGGATTCTACAAATATGTTTCTAATATTGTTGTAGAATTGTCTGAGTCCCAAATTTTATGAACCCTTACAAGCTCTTAGCTTAGTATTTGTAACTTGCAAAGTGTCCTATGCTTCATTTTTTGCTAACATTCTTTGAGGTGAAGCACAACTACGAATAATTAATAAAAAATACCACTTATTGCGCTCATAACTGCATGATTTTTATGGAACCATAGATACCTGTTTGCACTCCTTTTAAAATTAGTTCATGAAAGATTACTGTGCTGTAAAATATCTATAAATTCACATCATGGTAAATGCGTATATCTATGCAAAATGGTGCTTATAATATAATAACGGCATTGTATCCCACCAAGCCCTTAGAAGTTATTAACTCAATGGTGATCTGAATAGTAAGTGTAATTTTGTCAAAGTAATTTGTAGATGCCAAAGTATCACGGATGACCAAAGTAGGATTTCACACGTTTTGGAATCAAATTCAGTGTTATTTGCATCCAACTTTTTAATTTTACTAGGGACACCCATGGTAAAAAAAACATTCATGAAACATCAATATGAAAATATCATGTTTATGTTATTTGTAGTTTTTTAGTGGAATCTGCACCCTAAATACGAAAGCAAACATATTCTGTTAGATGTATGGCAGCCAAAGCTTCAAAGCATGGCATTAGTATCAGATTCGATTAAGTTCATTTGACAATGTTGACATAGGCACCTAGCTTGGTAAACTTCAAGGCATATCATTACAGAACTAGCGGGTTTCTGCAATTATTTAACCTACTTTACAACTTAAAAATTTGATATAATGTGAATATACCAATTTGTTGTAAAAAGTGCAGAAATCGTCATATTGTATTAAATACTTAGTTAACATGTTTCTGACCTTACACTGGTCCTTCGAGTAGAGGATAACTAAATATATAATGTGCGTTATATAAATGACAAATTATAATTTACTAGAAAACATGTCACCCATGAGGTTCATGATAACCTTGTAGCTTGTACCACAGAGAGCGTAATACGATAAAACAGAAGTTGAGGTGCAAACACAACAATGATATAGTTGCATGTCAATCATTGAGATATATGGAAATGTGATATACAGTGAACAGTAACAAACAAAACAAATAAATAAATAAGTCAAGCAATGATTTTCAACAAAAACGAGGACTATTTTCATGAATTTGCTTATTCAGATTGAGTTCCTTTGCTTAATGAATTTTGCATTCGTAATGATTGCGGCAATTTTTTAGGACATTGAAATCGTTTATGTTAATTTCTTTGGTTTTGCAGTGATCACATTGAATCATGGGCGCCGAACTTGGGTGGACAGGGTGGATTTTTCTAACAAATAATAGCGATTTTATGTTCAAAACGTTATACAGTCAAATCCGGTTAATTGCATTCTGGATAATCACATAATTCGTTTTATCGCATAAAGGGCGCAAGTCCCAAACCGTAGGCGTAGTCTATCATTTGTAAAGACAATACTTCGGTTTATCGCATAACGGTTTATTGCATAATCCGGTTAATTGAATAAAAATGAAGGTAATTTATTCGATTATTCAAAAATTTTTAAAAGATAAAATTGAAAACAACTCGCACTGGGAGCGCACACGCAATGCGTAAGCTTTGTGACTTGTAGTGCGCTTTGTTACGAAACAATGAAACCAACAATGCTCAATTTAAGCATTAACACGTGGCTGTCAATACGCTCACATTAACATTCGCACTGTTTTAGTTTCATTTAAGCGTTGCGTTAAGATTATGCCGTAATATGTGAAGACGTTTTACGAAACAAACAAGTTGAAAAAGACGACAACAATAAAGAAAGCTTTGCTGACGCAATCGTTGTGACGACACCAAAAAATAAAGAAGTTCTGCATGTACTTCATACAATTCGCCAACGACTACAGTTTGAAGGGGCGGACATGGCCACATTTGTTCGCTTAAAAACACAAATGCAAGAAAGCATGTTTTCATCTTTTGCGTGCTTGAATGAATGAATGATCGCTATACACAATAAACGTTAGTGTTTTGCGTGTTTACGTCTTTACACGTGACCAGTGTCGCACGTCAAGTAAGAAAATAAGTGGAATTTGCACTATTGCATAAGCGCATAATTCGTTTAATCGTATAAAAAGGCTTGGCAAATTGACTATGCAATTAACCGGATTCGACTGATATGCTTTTGTTGGAAGTGTTTTCCCATCTCTGGTGTTACGTCTGTACAGACAAACATAATGACCAAAAATAACCTTGGGACGACGCATGCGAAGAGTTTAAAGAGAATAGGGAGAGCAAAACTAGAAGAGGTGCAGAAAATCACGGACGATAAATACAATTGAGCTATAAGTGTTAGGTTAGCATAACCAACAAGTCTAGAATTTTTATAAAAAGCAAAAACTTGTAGTATGGCTGTTGTCGCAAATAACGTTGATTAGAAGTATATTTTATGTTACAGTAGAATTCGCCTATAGTGACACCTGAAGGGACCGCGGAAAAAGTGTCACTATAAGCGAAGTGTCACTATAGAGTATAGAGCAGGGGTCGGGAACCTTTTTGGCGAAGGAGCCATGAAAGCCACATATTATTAATTTTTTTCCGTTAGAGCCATCTAATATTTTTCAACACTTAATGCAACTAACGTGTGCATTTTTAAGCAAAACCAACTATTTTAGACAACGGTAAATGTCTGAATTTACTCTTTAATAACATGCTAATTACTGTTAATGCGATTTCTGGTGCTGCATGGTACAGAAATTACAAAACTACAAATAACAGAAAAGTTTTATTCGTAACAATTGTGCTAAGAAATGCCAGCTTAGATTTATCTGCGAGCCAGATGCCGTCATCAAAAGAGCCATATCTGGCTCGCGAGCCATAGGTTTCCGACTTCTGCAGTATAGAGTATAGACGAAGTCAAGTTAAAATGGCCGCAGATGACTACAGTAGAACTCGCATATAACGGACCAGTCGGGACCAGCGAAATTCGTCCGTTATATACAAGGTATTTTGCATTGTTTTCCTCAAAGGGCTAGATGCTAGATCGAAAAACTATACAATGACAATCAACCTGGCTTATGCGGAGAGAACTGAGATCACAACTCACAAGAACAAAATCCTGGAAGTAGCCTAGCAGCCACAGTAGCCTATGCTTTTATTACATCACAATTATGAAGCCTGCTCATAAACCTTTTCTATCATCTTGCTTGAGCATGGATAAAGTATATATTATTGCATCACAAACTAACGAGTGTCCTTATACGGAAATTTTTGAGCCCAAGGGACAGAAATGTGGTGCCACTGTAAGCAAAGTGTTCTTATACACGAAGTCACTATAGGCGAAGTCATAGTAAACGGGACTTTGCAACAGGTGTCACTATATAGGCGAATTCTACTGTATTTTGTGTTTTTACAACAATCCTTGACACAGGGAATTCCCAAACATATGAACCCATTAACTTTTCCGCCCTACATTTTGTAAACTTCGGCGCCTATGCATTGAATGCTATGGTCTTTTATAGCTGAGTTTTTGTATGTCTTGTTAAAGCGTGTTTGTTGTAATATATGATGCCATAGTAAGATACAAATATCATTTCCCTCATTTTAATGTTAATTACTGTCAAAGTTTTGCATGCGACCTGGAACTTTGAAATAAATCAATCGTTGGGAACAAAAAAAAATAACAACAACTATGCTGTCGTCTAATTGGTCTAAACAGATTTTCAAAACCCTAGTCTAATGAAATAAGAAAAATGTAATTTTTTTTAGGCTTACACCTCCATAACATCACTGCTGCAGGCGAATAGATAGATTGGATGTGGACAATGTAACATAGTCATTGAACATTACAGATATATAAAACTTTTTAAATATTTCAGTGGTTTAATTGTACTTGAAGGTGCACTTGTTTGTAGGTGGAGCAACAAAACTTTTTGGTTACTTCGACTGCAAAAATAGAGGTAAGGTTTTCTTCAAGCCAGATGGCTAATAACAACAATAGTTTACTTGTAGCAAAATAATAAAGTGGTAAATTTTTACATTCTTGTTTTTTATTAGAAATTTGCAGAAATGCCATGATTAAAGGACCTAACAATTCAAATAGTTTTTCGAGTCATGTTTTGTAAGTTTAATTTAAATAGTGATTTTAAATTTGTGTTTTTAGCAATCTCCAGCTGAAATATATACAGAATCTGTTACTAATTCAGCATTTCTTTCTGATGCAAATGTAAGTGTTTTTTGTAATATGTATTCCAGGAAGGCATGAATACTTCGATGTTTTTAAATTTTTGTCAGTATGTTTTTAGTGCCTGTACCCCTCTAATAACTTTTGCTCAAATTTAATTTCATCTACCCTGTATGTGTAGCTTGCAAATTACATGATTTACTTTTGTTGTGTATTTCTTACATATAATGCATATAATTTGGATTGAATTAAATACATTTTTTTGATTATTAATCTTACTGATTGAAACTAAAAATTTTGACATTTATATATATGTATATTTTTTTGGCATTATCGTTTTCAGTTATCAACCTTTTATTGTGCAATAAAAAGTTACTGCACAGTAACTTTTAAAAATTAACTTGAAGGTCCTTAACGTTTAGTTTAGTTGATTTAAAACATCATTGTGGCCAGGCTTTACTGACTGACTGTTAAAAAAATTGTTACCAGAACACTGAAACATATATCAATAATTATGATATTTGCTCTCCTAATTATTATTCAATATTACACCATCATCTCAACAAACCTCACAACTAAGGAAGAAAATAAATATACAAACAACAACCATGCCAATGAAATTTAATAAATACTTAAGACCATTCAAATCACTAATAAATTTTAAAATAAGAGTTATATATATTGGACACTACAATTGGTTCGTTGGCGTATATGATATCAGATGGTTAGTGATGTGTTCAAAAACAGATTTCAAAATCATGAAAACAGTGTGTAGCAAAAAGCATAAATATTAATGTTGTGCTCCTAGTCAAGATAATTTTGAAAAGTTGCGTCGCTCTCACAAACACCACTGAAGCGTTTCACTCTTTTGCCAGCTTCAACATGAGACTTGATAATGCTGTTCTAGTTTTTTTTCTTTTTGCTAGCGCTAACATTGAACCTTTCAAGTTATTGCATGTTCCCGTTTACCACCAATCCAAGATTTTTTACATTTAGTTTTCTTTTTTTTTACTTGTTATGAAAGCTTTCGTTTACAGTAGAATAGTCATCTATCCACGAGACCATTATCAGATGGTCAGGTTAGCAGGGTGGTCGCATTAGTGAATAGAAAACTCTACATAGCTCTGGACTGGAAAGTATTTGGGACCGTGTTCAAATGGTCGTGATACTGGAGTGGCATTAACCGGAGTTCTACTGTATATATCAATTTTATATTAATATATATTATTAATTTAGGTGCATACAAACGAGAAGACTGATGACCTTACGGGATTTAGCCAGGAGTTTGTGATATTTCAGGTAATATCATACCTGTACTGACTATTACTTTGTTCATTTTCTTCACTTTTATAGTGAGTTGGTTTTGTTTGTACCAAGATAATAATGAAATTTCATAATTAAGCAAATAATAAGATCACAAGTTTCCTTGGTGTTTCATTATTTGACTGGATAATAATACGAAACTGTTTGGTTGTTTCTTTAAGCAAGTGATACTACTGTAAATGAAAAAATAAATAAATGCATGATTTATTTAATTTTTACTGTTTTATGCAATTCTTACCATAGTTTGAGAATTTTCGGTGCTTTTTTTGTAAATTCACAATCAAAATCCAAAGTTGACTGGTCTCGAAATAGATTTATTTAGCGGATAGATTTGTTTTATATAGGATGTATGCAAGGTCTGTCAAAAAAATCTGAAGTTGTCTTTCCCCATAGATATTGCTATACAAGGATTGTTTTGGCAAATTATGATATCACTGTCAATACGCACTCCAATAAAGGTTGTTGTTATCTTTTAACGAAACATTCAGTACAGTCTTAATGTGCAGGGTTGTCCAACCTTTTTTCACAGAAGGCCATGTGCTAAAAAGTTAACCACTGTCCGGGCCACTCATTGTGTGAAGATTGCTGGTTTTCCTACAACGCAATAATTACCGTAAAGTCCATGAAAAACTGGGACAACAATGAACAATCAGGCATTTGTGGTAAAAATCATTTTCTAATTGAAAATGTTAAATAATAGGCTGAGAAAAATATCGTCCAAAATAATAAAAAGTCCCACAACTATAGCAACTCGCTTGCCCCTACAACTCTAACAGGTTTCACAAACGCAAAGTTCGTGCCACCCAGTGCTATATAAAACAAAAGCCATCATTGAAGAATTAATTTAATGATTTTATTGCAAAATGGGCGGATAAAGGATGGCAATATTTTAATGTTCTTCATCAGCACTGATGCAATGCGAAATACGTCACATAAATACTTGTCAGTCATTCTGATCCTCAATATATTTTGATTAAGAATTATATAACAATAAAGATTTTGTTTTATGTAGGTGCATTCGAAATGTTCCTTTGGTTTCGCCATAGTTGATGTAACAAATAACAGCACTTAACAGTTAACTGCACTGTGCAGGCACCATAGGGTCTTGTTATATGTGGGACCATAAAAATTACAGAATTTTAAAGTTCTTATGATACATAATTTTTCAATTTCTATGCAATATCTACTCAATAACGTACCATAACGTAAGTCACTGTACAATTAACAAATGCCAGTAAATAATTACCGCTAATTGCTTCAAAAATAATTTTCACCTCAATAGTTTGAAGTTGAACAGTTTTATGCAAACCATATTAAAATAAAGTTCGTTAGACTTAAACTTCCAAAGTTTGTTTTGTATTTCTTTATCTTCGATACAAAGTTACGTGTTAGCTTGATGATGGCCGCAGGCCAATATAATAAACAGGTGCCAGGCCGTAGTTTGGACGCCCCTGTTATAGTGCATGCTTGTTATTTTTTTACTCGCAAGCAGTATGTTTTGCCAAAATGTAGTAATCATTAAACTGAAACAATTCAGAAGATTCAACAAGCTTTTGGAGAGGACGCCTTAAGCCAAACTCAAATTAAGGAATGGTATAATCACTTTAGAAATGGTTCAGTGTCAGTGGAGAGTGAGGCATGTTCTGACAGGCCATCCAAAGGTCGAAACGAGGAAGTGATTGCAAAAGTGCATCTGCTATAGTGCATTGTGAGATCGCATTGTCCAACGATTACTGTAACTAGTGACGAAATCTGGGTTTTTGGTTGCGATACAGAAACCTAGTTGTTGTCTGGGATCACCAAGATCTAAAGAAAAGTCAAGACAAGTTCACAGCAACGTGCAAGTGATGCTAACCTCCTTCGTCAATTGTCGCATCATCGTGCATCATAAATTGCAACAGAAAGCAAAACAATCAACAAAGAGTATTACTTGGAAGCTTTTTGTCACCTTTGTGATGCTGCACGAAGAAAACGGCCAGACATTAGACAAGGAAGAACTGACAGCTTCACCGTGACAATGCTCCTGCTAATTCTGCCCATGTGATCCAAGAATTTTTGTCGAAAGATAAATTCGGCATTTGTGCAGCAGCCTCCTTACTCATCCTGATTTGCCATTGCCACCATGTAACGTTTGGCTGTTTCCAAAGTTCAATACCACACAAAAATGGACACGGTTTCAGACATGAGAAGACATTATGGAAAAGTTGACAACAAAACTTAAAGCATTCCAGAGAAAGAGTTCAAAGGGTGTTTTCAAAAGTGAAAGAGGCGCTGAGAAAAGTATGTTCGTTGCAAAGAGTGTATTTTGAAGGCGATTAACAAAAACTAAAATTTGTTGTGTTGTGTTCTTTATGACTAAAGGTTTGATATTTTTTGGACAGACTTCCTCAAGTGAAATGTTTATTTCTGTGATAATTTATAGGATACATAATAACAGGAAGTATATGTATTTGTCAATATAATTAATGTGATTAATTATAAAAGTTCCATTTTTCATTGTCATTTTATCTGAATATGGGTTGTGTTTATGCAACAAGTACCATGACATGATGCACATGCAATCCCATGTTACATGTTAACTGATTCTAATACAGTACCTCTTGGCAAGAGGCTCTTGCATTAGATCATGTAATTGTCATATTTCTGTTCCAAAGTTAATTATTGTATTGTTGTGTATAATTTACCCTGGGGATAGTTGCCTGAAAATCTGTTGCACCACTCACCAGAGCAAAGTAAAATTCACATTTTAAAAGTCGTTTCGAGATTAAACTTTGTGATTAAAGTTTCAAATCTTTTCCATTTAAACCAATGCTATGTATTCGTTGATTAATCATTGTTTGAAAATTTATTTATGCTTTTATTTTAGAATGATGACAGCAATCTCAATCCACAACCTCAGTCAAATGTAAGTGCTTTTCTTTGCAGCCGTATTTTGTGTTATGTTATTTTAGGTGCTTCAATTTGTAAGTGGAATATCAGTAACGAACTTAAATCTGAAATAAATGTTTTATGCTATAAATGTTTGCCATCATTAGGGTGGGGTATGTAAAAAAACTATGAAAGCGTCATCTTAATTCGTTAAGCTAGGTTGAGTTTCTTTTTTTTCAACTCCAACACAAAAACATGCTTCTTATCTCAATTGGCATATTTGATATATTTAAATATAACTCTTCGTTGCAATTTTTTAACTAATTTATAATCATTTCATCATCTGTGTTGTAAAATTGTGTTGTTTCGTTTTCTTATTGACAGTCATGGCAAAACTCGAGGAGAAATACACAAGAAGAGGATTGGTCAGATGAATGGGATGGTAGCATTGCACAACCAACCGCTGTTGTAAAGGTTTGTAGTAGACATGCTTTTGTATCAGGTCGGTGATAGCCAACAAGTCGATTGCAGAAGGATTTCCAGTCGATTGCAAGCGAATTTGTACTTAAAAGTGTTGGGAGTTCAGCGTTTCATCAACCACTTTTCTAGAAAGTGTTTTTCCTAAAGATTAGAATAGACAAAAGTCTGATGTGATTAAGCAATTTTGACCAATTTCCTATCAATTAACGAGCTAAATAAATGACCCCTATGGAGTCATAGAGTTTCATTTCCTAATTATGATGAATTCTTTAAGGGGCTGTAGGCCCATCCGAAGCCCTATCTTAAACAATGCAAAGTAACATTTTTCAATTTGAATTTGCTTCTAAACAAGCCCGGTCACCTCGCTGAGTTTTTGTATCCGCTGAGATGTAAGATAAAAGGACTTAATGCAGTATTTTGAGCAAATTCTCGTATCTGGAATTCTCACACCAATTCTCTCACCACTTTTTTCCTTACATTTTTCCAAAAAATCAGCCAAAAAGCCATTTTGGACCAACACAAAGCGTCAACTTTAGCCTGAACCTACACTCAGCAAATGCCATAATAGAGGTCGGGAACCTATGGCTCGCGAGCCAGATGTGGCTCTTTTGATGACGGCATCTGGCTCGCAGATAAATCTAAGCTGGCATTTCTTAGAACAATTGTTACGAATAATCCGTGATCTGTAATTTTAAGTCGCATCAACAGTAAGGAACATGTTATTAAAGAGTAACTTCAAACAGTTACCTTTGTCAAAAATTGTTGGTTTTGTTTAAAATTTCACACGTTTGTTGTATTAAGTGTTGAAAAATATTATATGGCTCTCACGGAAATACAATTAAAAATATGTAGCTTTCATGGCTCCCTTAGCCAAAAAGGTTCCCGAACCCTGTGCCATAACAACAACAAACCATCATAAATTTGGTCACATGCGCACTGGACCGGAACCATTTATACTTTTTCTATAATGACGTCTTGCATGCGTCCTTCGTCACAATCACCGTGTTGCTGTTTCAAAACTGCTCAAAATGGTACTACGGGCCCTTAAGCGTTTCCTACATTCTATTTGAAGTTAATCGTACTTACACCGCTACACCATTACTGTATAGACACATACAAACTTGCATCTTTCACAGATCTTAAACGCTAATGTGTGAAGTTTAAAAAAAATGAAGTTGTTGCTATGAAAGCATTGCTTCATTCATTCAAAAACTAGCCTTTTGGACTGATAACATATTACAGTGCAAGAAAGTTAAGCTATATTTCAAGTAGCCGTTGACTGAGGTATTTTTAATGATATTAATATATTTGTAGGAACCAAAATTTTCTGTACAGCAGCCAGAAATGTCGACGTCAACGTGACGTGAAGTTACTATAGGTCTGATATATCTTGCGGGGGACAAAACTACGAGCAGTATCCCAAACCTTGTATTCATCTTAACCAAGGGTCGGCAACCTACGGCCCGCGGGCCAGACGCGGCCCGCCATGCGAAATCGTTTGGCCCGAGACATATTAATTAGTTATCACAAGAATACGGCCCGCCGTTTCTTATTGAATTTCATACTGCAGTGTTAGCACTGTTGGAAAAAATTGTGGTATTGTTACGCCATAAGTACGTCGTACTAGTCTATTGTTACGACATAAAACTGGTGCGAAGGCGGTAGACTAGTATCTCGTACTAAGTACGAGATTGTCTGTGGACTAGTCGTTATAGATACAAAGAGTGACGAATTGAAGGCAAAATGTCATACAAAGGGCGTATCGCTGCTTGACTTTTACAAAAAGTACCTTCTTGAAAGTGGTCTTTATCCCAGCTTGACCAACGATGCAAAAACATGGCATCGATGTTTGGTTGCACGTACACATGTGAACAAATATTTTCATCAATGAAATTCACGAAGAGCAAGCTAAGATCACGCATTTCCGACGCCCATTTAGAAAATGTTCTGGTTCTTGCTTCATCTGACTTGTCACCAGATGTTGAAAAACTTTCACAAAGCAAGCAGCATCAAGTGTCACATTAATGCTGTGTTGTTGAAGTGTAAATGCATATTTTGCTGTTTTTGTGATTGGTATGATTGAGATTGCAGCAATGTAGCGTAATATACTGAAGTGAGTGTGAATTATAGTATTAATGAAAATTCCGGCCCGCCGAAGAGTTGTATACTCGACATTTGGCCCGTGACTAGCAAAAGGTTGCCAACCCCTGTTCTAAACGATTTTATTCAGTTTTGCTGGAAAATTTTACTTTAATTTACTTGGCGTTTTCGGTTTTCTTTGGTGTCTTTTTCAGTTCAATTCGATTAGCACATATGCTGAACTGAAAAGGTTTTTTCGGACTAATATTTTAGTTAAGCTTGTATCGACTTATTGATGTTAAAGTTTTTTTCATTTATTGCATGTTTGCTGGGAAGGACACTCTACCTTCTCAAAGAGTTATTTTGAGTCAGAGCATTCAGCTATAATCAATTATAAAATTGTGTCATGCGCCACAAACCGATATAATTTCGGATGTATATCAATGTGGCATTTCATGTAAACAAAGATTTTAGATTTATTTAGGTTTTCTGTCATAAATTTAGACGTCGACTGATTGCAAACTGTCACCGATTTGTGGCACTAAATATGGGGAATGAAATTTACTCTTTCTCATGTATAAAATTTTATCAGTAGTCTTTAATTGCCTATGCAGTATTGCAACGTAGTCACTCCTAACCGCCGATTCATCAGTGTAAACTTAGTGCTCTTTGTAGCACTATATGACTATTCTTGCAAGCAATTAGTTAGCAGTTTTAATACTCCCTATTTCATATGACTAGTTTTATGTGACAGCTAGTTCAACTGGTTTTTGACTTAAATATTTATTGGTATAATATCACACTTGCCATCGTCGAACTGAAGAAAGTCTTAGCACGACTGGAATTCAGCAATGATTCTTCGCTTGAGCCCCGGTTATCAAGCTAGCCGTTATGCAAGTTCCAATTGATACAGACTTTTTTTATTTGCTTTTTTTATTTTTTTGATGTCGTATTGCCCAAGTCTGGAATTGTTCTTCATGATCACTGAACAGGAGCAAGCGTCAAAGGCACCACTGATAATTATTAATCGAACCCGGGCTGCATTGTTGTGAATCCACCTCTCCATTCGCTTGGCTTTGAGTTCAATTGTAAGTGAACCAACGATACCCACAATGATTACGGAAATTTTGTAGAAAATGAAAACCCAGGGATCTTGATAGTGCAGACAAACATTACATTATAATTTGCTTCCTTGTGGATTGTTACTGGTGTTTAGCTGCAAACGCAGGTGTCGGAACAATTTTAGCAGCAGTCCATCGCAAGTTGGTAAAAAGTTTAGAAAACTTTGATCCCACCTGCAAACAAGTTGCCCAACCCCTACTGTGATTATTGACAGAGGATTTTGTTTTCTTCATTACTAAAGATACTTCTGATTATCCAGTTTTATTGATATTAAAAGAGAATGTAATTAATGTGTAAGTGCAGTACATTTATATATATTGTTCTGTTGTAGTTACTTGTCATAGACAGCAGCTGCACTTTTTATCTTCTACCTGGTAATGCTTAGATATTTCAAAATTCGTCCACATTCTAAATTTACGTGACATGGCAGTGGCACTAATGTTAGTTCTAATCAATATTAGTTA
This sequence comes from Clavelina lepadiformis, assembly GCF_947623445.1. NCBI lineage: Eukaryota > Metazoa > Chordata > Ascidiacea > Aplousobranchia > Clavelinidae > Clavelina > Clavelina lepadiformis. The sequence continues at coordinate 14,232,737 of NC_135242.1, forward strand.
TTTAACAGAAATTATGTTAAAAAACATCTAACATTAAGACAGCTCTTGATCCTTTTTCAACTATAGTATTGCTACAACAACAAAAAGGTTAGCACGCAATTCGATGACATATATATAATTAACCATAGTCAAATGAAGGTTTTACACTCAAACTATCTGGACAAATTTCATTTGCCACCGCTTGCATCTCGTCATGTAACAATTGTAAACAAAAGCAATGCTTTTGGTGCAAAAAAGCAATATTTCTTTATAACTGTTTCTTGTTACCTTTTCGGCAAACTAAATTAACAACCCTTTATTGTTGTAGCCGAAATAAGCTTGCTATAAAAGCAACAATTCTGATAAATTTAATCTCTTGGACTAATTTTTATCGTTTTACAAGCCTACTACTTAGCTGTTTTTTTCTTAGCATTATTGCAAATGGGTAGATAGAAACAAAAAGTTTCTCCTGTTGTGACAAAATTGCCTTTAGCTTGTCAGTTGTTGGGTGCGTAGCCAGTATGGCATCGTAAATGTCATGTGTATCTGTAGCTGGAGCACGATTGCTCACGCGTCACTGCAAGAATGTTTCTAGGTAGCAGGTATTGTTTTTATAGTATCATTATTATCTATTACTTCTAACCATGTTACATTATGTGGCATACAGATGCCTGGTATTGTGTGCCAGGGCACGTAGGTAAAAGAAAAAAAGGAAAGTGAATGGGGCATGAGGGACACAGAAAAAGCTTCTGAAGGTGGTTAACCTTGCTTGCGGGTCCTTGCGCTTAACTTCTAATGGTTAACCGCAAGGAGCCTACACCCCAATGAGTATGGTATTCTAAGGGTGGGATGCACCACAACAGATCAACTTGATCAAGGATTAAGGATTAAACCAAGATCATATGATCCAGGTTTTAAGTGGATCCTTAATTGTCATGCACCAAGTCCGATCTGGTCAAGATCATGTGATCGACGCATGATCTTGATCAACGTTAAAAGCCTAATGATTTGGAACCGAGATTATATGCAGACTGCATGACATCCCATTGTTGAAGACAGCAATCACAGCATAAGTTAATACAGAGATAGATAGGCCAAGAACTTACTGACAGATTTATAAGCAATGGACATCATTAGTTTGTTGATTGGCATTAGGCATCATTAGCCTGGGTGTCTATTTTTTTATGAGATCCTAACCCAGATGTTGCCCTAGGGCCTAGGCTATCAGGGATATATCAGGCAAGCTTAGGCTTTGGTATTATAGATAGGCTACCATAAAGTTCGTAATATTTTAAAATTGTGACTAGGCTAGGCTGCCGATAGACTGTTTAAATTGTACACGTACAGGTAAATTTGAACGGAAGAAAGTTCTGAATGGTTCTACAGTTCTATACATTGTGTTGCTGAATTTATAATACTGTTATGTTTGTGTATAAACCTAGACTTAATTTTGAAAAGTTTTGTGCGGTTCAGGTGGTGTAATTTTCATCATGGGAAGGAGAGTAAATTTTACAGTTACGGAAAAAAACATTTTTATTGACTTAATGAATAAGCCTAATTACATTAGTGTAATTGAATGCAAAAAAAACTGATAGTAAATCTTTGGAATCCAAGTCCACTGCTTGGAAGGAACTCTGTGCAGAATTCAATTCAGCATCAAGTTATTGTTTCCGATCAGAAATAACCTTTGCGGTTGCGATAAAGTTCTCCATTGTCTCCACTTGGCCTTTTAATGGGAATATGACTGCAGTCAATTGCTCCTAGCACACCTGGAAACTGAGCAATATTTTTAAAATGAAACTTCACATTGTTCAAATCCTGATTGCTTGGAAATCTTATGAACTGCTCGTGTCTGGTGGCAATTGCCCGTGTTACTCTATGAATAACCCGGCAAGCACTGGATTGGTCAATGCCGATTAAGTCACCTTCTGTCCGCTGAAAATGTCCTGCGGCATAAAACCGTAAAGTAGTGACAAGTTGAAGAATTGGTGGTATGCAGTGATTACGATTTGTGCCATGCTCTAAATCAGAGGAAATCATCCCCAAAAGTTGAAGAACTGAATCCTTTCTAAAGCGAAAACGTTCGCGAAATTGCTCTTCTGTAAAATTTTCAAATGGGTTTAGTCTGTCTTTTATGTTTCTTCTCGGTGGTGTCTCAATAAAATGCTCAATAAATTCAATACAATCCATTATAATATTTACAACGTTTTATTGCTAAATCTGACAGAAAATGACACAATAAACAAGGTAACATAAGGTAAGGTAACTAATCTATGTTAACAAAGGTTAACCGATGCTTGGTCTCATAGTTTTATTTGTATTCCATAAAAAATCTAGCTAACGCTTAATCTCTCTGCTATGTAGGTTGCAATTAATAATATAATGAAATAAAGCAACGCAAGCCTCTGCTACCTGCCATATAAGTTCAACGGTTGATAGGCCTACCCTTCTGTAGTACTGCATTACTGCCATTGCATATAATATTGGCTCAAAGGCTAGTAGCACTTCCAATACACAACCTATAGCACTCTCCAATACTTCCATAAACTTGCTTTTCATCAATTATTCACATTGATCTAGACTTAAACCTCCTCGTCAGTAGGATTAAATTCAAGGATTAAATGCCTTATTTTAATCCTGGATTATCTCTGATCGTCGCTGGTGCATACCGTTAGTAAAGATCAACAGTAGTTAATCGCGGATCAAAAGTAATCTGTACTTGATCGGGTTTGGTGCATCCCACCCTAAGTACCCGATCTTAATGCAGTATAAGTTGTTTTTATATCATGATAGTGGTGTAAACTGTTGTCAAAAAGCGAGGTTGCATTGTCAGAAAACTTACTTTACTACCAGCATCTTATTAGTACTATTTTTGATGTCATTAAGTTGACCTTTTTGTTCCGTGTAGTGCAAGGTTACAATACTTGTGTTCAAGTCTTCAGTGTTAGTGTTCATGTTACGCAGTGTGTAGATGAGGTTGCATTATACTTTTGAGCTAATTGACAAAGTTTTATTAATATCCCAGACTCTTTCACCAACTCCTTCACAAGCTTCTCAGGAACCAGTGTCTCCAATAAAGCGAACTGATCGAAAAGCAACTGTGAAAATGGGTATGAACTTGTAAGTAAAGTTTAATATTGTTTTTGATGGAGATCTTAAAACAAGTCTCATCTACATATTAATTATATGTAACAATCTCATAATAGTGCATAATATTTGGGGTGATTGATAACTTTTAATAGGAATAAAATACCCAAAGCATTCATGTATATAATTACAGCAGACGTTTTGGTGGTGCAATATTCCCAATCTCATTTTTGTTACTGTGCTTAAAATGTGCTTAACATATAATGTTTAAAATGTTAAGCTAATTTATTTTGTATTCCTCCTGAATTTGTTTTCTTGTGAACAGTTTATTTGGGTAAGTATAACAAAAGGACCACTGTCATTAAGCGTAGCGTGAAGCGGCATAACATTTGAAATAGCTTATATACTTTCTTCGTTTCTAAAAATAGTTGTTATACTTTTGTGCTTTTTCTTGTCAAGCAGTAACCAATTATGTATGTAACAATGTATGCTATTACATACGTGTGTTTCTGTTTGTAATTCAGATTTTCGCCATTTACTAAAACTGCTGCGGAATCATTTGTTCTTGGAGAGAGTAAATCTGATTTGAGTGGAGCTTGTCATCATAAAATAGTGGTAATTTTCATGTACCGGTGGAGGAATCTTACAAAAACCATGTCTATGTTAGAAAAAAACATGTTGTTAACATATATGCCTTATAATTACCATAAAATAATGTGCTTTGGCCATACCTAATGCGTAGAATAGCAGAGTAGACTTTCTGCTTTTCTATTTTTAATGATGAAAAATATTTATAACGTTTTAGATCGCTGAAGATGGGCCTACCTGGGAGCTCACTGAGCAGCCATTTGCATGCACAATATCTGACCCTGTGAAAGAGAGCAAGTTTTCTGGTTTAAAGAGCTTCATTGCATATCGTGTCATGCAATCGGTGAATTGATGATTAACATATTATCACTGAATACAAATTTATAATATCCCATTACAATATTAACTTTAAGAAAAATCTGCTTAACAAATCTGCAAGTATGCATCCGTTTTTATCTGGGGTAAGAATGTTTACATGAGAACGTTAGTCAACAAATATTGCAACTAGAGTTTTACTTTGATACATGTTTACCAGACTTATTTTTAAACTACATTCACATTCTTTTGATATTGTCCACATGCTTGTTGGTGACTCAGTGTTTTGAAAGTTGTGCTACTTCATTCGAGGCATAATTTTCGTTCTCCTATTGAAGTGCTCAAGTATTGTTAGTTAAAAGATCTTTCAGAGAAACAAAGCAGTGTCAAGCACAGATTTTTTTGGTTACGAAAGTTGTCAAAGTCAGATGGACTCATGTCTGGACCGTAGGGAAGATGATGTCACATTTCCCAATTAAGTAGTTGTTTGGTTACAACATTTGAGATGTGAGGGCAAACAATGTCATTTTTTGCAGTGTTTGCAGAAAATCACAATTGGTAAAATCTTGTAACACTTTTTCCGCAATTGGTCAGGAAAAATCTCTGTCTCCTTTGTAATGTGATTTCAACTCTGGTACAAACTAGCTAATCCAAGCTTTATCAATAACAGCCATTTAATGCAAGACATTGTCAAATCTTCATTTGAGCAAGGTTGCCGTATCCAATCATATTCTGTTTGTTTGCAGCAGTTGAGCGAAAGGAAAATCATACCCCATTTTTCCTTTAAGTCAGTTTTGTGAATTTTGAATAATGGTGCCGTTGATAATCTTGTGGCCTGGAAGAGTTTCAGTACTGTCATAATGTAAAGGAAATTTGTTGACATGTTCTGCCAGGCTTTTGCAGATTGTTATATTTTTATGATTAAAAGCCACTTTTTAGTAAAAGCCAAATGATGTTAGAGTATTAGTCTTTTGAAAGTTGCTCACAAGTATTAACTTCTGCAATAGGTACTCTGCTTGTCGTAAATACAGTGTTGATTAACACACTATAAAAAAAAAGAAAGACATACGAAAAACTGGATTAGATAAACCTGACGCTTATATTATAAACAGAATTAGCATCAAAGTTACAAAATCCGATCATCTGGTGATCTAATTAATAAAAAGCTGCGCAAAATGATCAGAATAAAAGCTGAATAAAAGCTGCGCAAAATGATTAGAATAAAATCTGAATAAAAGCTGCGCAAAATGATCAGAACTAAGAAATAACACTGGTCTACACAAAATTTCAGGTTTGGGTTTTGACAACTCATTTTAGCTAATTTTGGGGCGCTGAATCCGAAAATGAACTCAGATTTTTTCTATCACATCACGTTTTTGAGATATGAAATATCCCTAATTTTTGAAAAAAATCAATTTTTGCCCCCCCTCTATTGTCAAAACAAGGAATTCTGATGCAATAAACACTGTTTTACCTGCAATAATCTAGCTTTAATTAGCAAACAAGCATTCTATATTATATTCACACAAATTTGCGTTGTCTTTATTAAAATTTCATGTTTTGGAATAAAAAATAGGCATACAAAAGAGCAACCATAATAACATCAAACGCTACATTATGCTGACGAACCTGTCGATAGGACAGTGACAAGGTATTATCTGAATTATAGCCTACAGTTCACACAATATGCACATAGACAACGGAGTGCAGAAATTCTGAAGACACACACAGAAATAGCAAAGTGCCAAAATAAAGATTGACTCAAAGGGACTTGGGCAGGGCGAGTTCAGAAACAGTCAACAAAAGAGCTTTCATAAAATATGAACTCTTCACTTATAAGCTTAAAAATGCTCTTTTGAGGGACTTTCTTTTATGAGCAGCATCTGGAATTTCTCTTTTCAAACTCCAGCAATAGTCGGCCATCATATGACAATCCCACCGACCTTGATAACGTTCCTCCATAATTTTAATATCCTGGTGGAAACGTTCACCCTGTTCTTCACTAACTTTTCCAAGGTTTTCTGGAAACTCATCCGCATGGTTCTTCAAGTAGTGAACTTTGATGCTCATCCTGCATCCCAAATCTTCAAAACTAAGCAGTAGCTCCCTTAAGAGATCTTTATAATTTTCTGCTTTTCTGTTTCCCAAAAAATGGAAGGATATAAGTATAGTTATAGTTCTGGAAGTGATATAAATACTGGCAGTGGCTTTTCATCACTGTGAAGAACTGGCCGCAATGCCGAATCCAGATTTGGATATTTCAAACGATGTTTACTCTTTTTGTTATACCCTTTCACACTAACAAGACAAAAATAACAATCGTCAACATGACTTCGTTGCTCTCGCCAAATCATGGGTATTCCAAATTTCATTTGTGAACCTTTTCCTTGCGACCAACTTCTCAGACATTCAACGCAGGTCTTGCACGCTTTATGAGGAGCCCAGCTTTTGTCCTGGTCCCCTAACTTGACTTTAAAGTAAGCAAGGTATGCCCTTTTTACAAACGTGGTAATATTGCATTGTTGAGACTTCAACATGAAGCATCCACAAATGTAACAAAATATATCCGGATCATTACAACATTTTCTTCTTTTGCTGGAAGCAGACATAGCTTGAGATCAAATATAACCTTTCTTTGTTAGTAGTTTTCTAAGAGCAAGTTTTTCCACAGAAACACCACTATACCAAAAACTCTAACCGACTTGAACTCAAACTTATATAGTATGAAAATACCTTTTCCTTCTACAAACCACTTTTCAGCTTGAACTCTGATGTTGGTCTGTACAGTGTACATGTGCTTTATGAAACTTCTAAATAAATCTTCCTTACTAAGCAAGAATTTATTACTAAGTCAAATCTACTCCCACCAGCTGTCTTCCTACGATATTCCAGCTGCACAGAGATAGCAGCTGACCCACAGATAACGCCTGAGAAGCCAAGACAGGGAGTTCAAGCCAGCATGGAAAAACTCTACGCCAGCAATTTCAACTATGTCCTATTATGATATCATAACAGGATTTTTTTATTTTAGAGGAAATCTGAACCAATTTATGAATTTAGTGCAAAAATATCTCTATGTTTGAAAGTTTATAGCTGTCAGAAAATAATTATATTTGACATTTTATTGTAAAAAGGGTAAAATTGGTCAATTTCATAAAATAATGACACCGATAGAAAGAAAACTTGATGTGATAGAGAAAATCTGAGTTCATTTTCAGATTCAGCGCCCCAAAATTAGCTACAATCAGTTGTCAAAACCCAAACCTGAAAAAAAAAGTTGAAATTTGTAGACCAGTGTAATAGATGCAGCTGTTAGTCGGAGAAATATTGTATTGTCTTGTCGCTACAACCAGATAAAATACTCGACAGGTTGCAATAAACGACTTGTATTTTAAGACGGTACTCATGCAATTATAAAAAGGGAATGACGAAGGTTCAAAAGCAGCGTAACTCGGAATGTGACCGTTTTTCTAACCATCTCTGCCTATATGTTCTCTCTGGCACCAATGTATGCAACAGTCATCATTACTTAGTAGCAATCAGTGCAAACCATGCGCTTGTATGAAATTAGTGCTTTGGGGGATACAAACAAATACCATACAAAATTAAAACGCATTTCAAGCAAACATTGTGAGTATTTTCTTGCAATAAGTCAGGAAAACGATAATTTGTGAAATCTATTTATGTTGAATGTAAGAGTATAAAAGATATATAACCTATACGTGTAAGTTAAGATGGTGAATACACATTAAAGCTCAAGCCAAAGGTACAAAAGTAAACAGTGACAGTATACTAAAATCTTCGTGACAATAACACAAGTCTTGTTATTTTGGTTGAAATGTAATGAAATTATATGCTGTGACTAAAGACATTCGTACAATAAGTAAAACTTTGACAATTCACAAATACGAAATTTAGAAACAAGATGTAACAAAATGCATTTTCACAGCACAAAATTTAGTATTCATAGCTTCTCTTATAAATTGCGTTTTTCCTGCCATGAATGTCAGAAATTCTTTCAAGGTAATAATGACCAATATCAGTTTTTCTCATGAAAACAAAGTTTTGGCGTGAGTAGTTACATAACTTGAACACTTAGCAACTACCCTATTTTCGCTTTTTCTCGTAATTTAATTTTATCTTTGTAACTACAAGTTATTTGTCATTATCTACATTGGCATTTTGCAGATTTCATAAACAGTTCTTAACTCAAAACTTCATCAACCTTACAATGGTTTGAGCCCTTGTCTTGCAAGACTGTTTTAGTTGTGAGCGGAAGAAGTAACCAATTGTTGTGTAACAGTGATATGACATCATACTCAATTCATGTTTTTACAGTCCAGAATAAATACCATGTGCACCTTCCTATTGCGGTATTATAGTGAAGTGAATCAGTGATACTAAACCAGAAGGCGTAGAAAAATGACATTTAGAATTTTTACACATGTTTTATCAATTAATACCAAATAATTTGTCCAAGTGTGTAATTTCCATAGTATACAGTACCATTTTAGGGAACCTTACTGGCCTGCTTCCTGCTGGATGCGTCTTTCATATTACTTTTTGGTTTTTCTGCTCTTCAATCATTGCTTATGCCATGGTAGTGCAACTTAATTTGACAACAGACCTATGACCTAAACAAATTTAATTTGCTTGAGTTGTTTACTTTGTTATTTGTATTTTTTCTATATGATTGCAAGAATTATGATTGGGCTTGTGCAAAGTCTAAGCACCAAGTTTTCAGTAAAATTTTAAACACAAACGAATAATATTCTTTAACAGTGTGTGACAATATTACACTATTTTATTACATATTAGTAATTGCATACTTTTTTCCAATGCGTTGATGATTGGTGTTTAATGAATATATATTAATTATTAGTAAAATTTATGGGAGTTTCCAAATAATCTCACAGTGGTTTATTATGAAACCATGGAAAACAGTTGAAAGGTTGCCTTGTTTATTTTTTTTCAGGGTACTGATAATGCAGTTTTGCGGCGCTTCAAGCATTTTGACTGGTTGTATGAACAGTTAGTGCGCAAGTTTGGAGTAGTAATTTCAGTTCCGCCTCTTCCAGATAAACAGATAACTGGTAAATTATGTTTAATATTGTTTAATTCTGCTAGAACGCTTTCATACTCTGATTGATATTAACATTTTTAGTTATGTCTTTCTGCTCAGATATCTTCCTAAAATTAAATTCTTTGTATAATTGCTGGTTGTGTTGTGAGGACAAACTGACCATCTGACATCTGATTTGACATGATCAACACATGTCCACCAACTTTTATTTTTGAGGCGAGGGAAAATTTATGATGTTGTAAAACATGCCTGTTTTAAATGTTTAATAATAATGTAATTTACAACTACCTTGTTAACAAATATAAAGTTGATCCTTTAGTATGGTAGCGATAATCTTGCTGAACGTACTGCAGTAGCCAGAAATTTGATTAACTGACTTAAAAATCATCAGAAGCAAAAACATATGCATTCTTAGACAACATTTTGTTGGGGTTGTGAACTGTGGTTAATGATTGCTTGATTAACATTATACAAGAAAATTTATCTTTGGATGAAGAAATTCCAGTTGTGCATGCTAACCACTGGAGAGAATGGATTTGTCTGTTCTCGCGGTTAAAGAAAATAATGATTCCCTGATGCCTAAGATCAACTCATGTCGAAGACATCAAACGAGAAATCCACCATTTTTATGACGCTTCACTTCAAGGTTATGGCTTTTTTTATCATACTTACGTGTGGTTGGTTCCTGTGAACAAATTTGTTGTTCATTCCTCTGTGAAAAATCCAAAGATGTGCCACTGAAAAGAGGGAGTATTTCAAGATTGGAGCTCGCTGCTTCAGTATTGGCTATGAAAACAGATAAATGGTTTAAAGAGCAGCTTTGGTATTCTGATTGTGACTCGGTGTTTTGGATGGATTTTAATGCTGTGCGAAAAAGTATCTACAATGAACAAAAACGCTTTCCTGTCTATGTCACAAACTACCTAGCCAAGATATACAGTCAATCTCTACTGTGTCAGTGACACCATCTCGAATCCAAATAAAATCCTGCAGACTTGGCATCCGGTGGTGTTTTTCTGAACAATTTCATAAGATTAAGCACTTGGTTGAAAGGACCTACATCCTTGTGGAAGTCTGAGGATCACTGGCCGAAGACTCCGGAAAATATAAATGGGATGTTTCAAGACTTTCAACCTTTAAAGAAAAGGAGTCTTGCTGTTCATACTTACATATACAAACCCATCATGAAGCTGTTTCTGAGATACTATAATCAAATACTGTACCAACTGAAAAGTGCCACAGCTTGTTTGGTAAGATTCATTGCTTAACTGTGCCAGAAGGAAGCTGTTTCAAATGGTAAGCTTACTGTTGAAGAGCTTATAAATGCTGAGTTCTGACGGGTGAAGTTTGTGCTACATCAATAATTCCCAGACGACAATACTTCAATAAGCTGAGTCCAGTATTAGTCAACTATGTTATTAGACTTGGTGGAAGGTTGGAAAAATATCCAGTATCATTCAAAGAAAAACATCCTGCTATTCTTCCTCATGACCATCATGTGACAGGTTTGGTCATAGGCGGGTATTACGATGTAACAGCCCATTCGGGTGTGTCTCGCACATGAGCTACCATATGTCAATGTTACTGGATATTGAGGTATAGAACTAATGGCTGATCTACTAGCTGTTTACTTGAAACCACATGAGCCACCATGCTCAAATGTCGGTGTTGATTCCTTTGGACCCTTCCTTACTAGTAGACTTGCCATGCGTTCTGGTTTTAAGGGCTTGTCCCAGTGTCCCGCCCACTCAATCAGTTTGTTCTGGAATTTGCTATTTAACCATTGAGTTTTTTCTGCATCCACAGCTCAAGCACTACTTTTTAACCATTTTAAAGATAGAATTATTTACAATAGTCTACGTTAAATGCAATATTTTTTATAATGACATTTTACAAAGGAGTTTAATTGAGCAAATTTTTTATTTTAACAATTAGCATTATCTGTTAGGGTATTTTTGCGGTTACAATCTTTTAATGGCAATTCTACTATGCTTGTTGAAACGTCACTATGACCTATATTCAATCAGTTCAGAAAGTTAACTTGTCTAACCCAGTCAGTCAACACTGCAACTGCAAGTCAGAAGCAGCATTTTAGTCTGCGCAAAATCCTGCATATTTTGAACTAAAATTTGAGTTAATATTTGTGTGACTAAATTAACATCACTCCCAAAAAAATTTAAGTTTACAAATGATCTACAGAGATCATTTCCACATTTGAAAGACAGAGGTAATGGTAAATTGCTTTGCAATCGATGTGGTTCTGTGTTTTCAATCAGCCATGGCGGACGTGCAGATGTTAATGACCATTTAGTTACCAGAAAGCATTACCTAAGTTGAAGCAGCTGCATCCTCATCTCGTGTAACATCCTTTAAAAATGTTGGCACCGATTCTATGTTTGCTATAGTTGCATAAGAGGCCACTTTTGGTTACCACAACGCTTCATCAAAAGGCTGGAACAAAATGTCAAAGCTCTCATCATTTTCAAAATTAATGTTGATTTGACGTGTGGTGAATTTTATGAGAAGATAAAATCGAACGTCATACTTTTGAAAAAGATGCTTGGCACAGAAAAATATTATTAATTGATTTTCTAAAATTTATTTACCTTTCATTTTTGTTACGTTACTTTAGTAAGCCTACATTAATTGGTGATTTACCAAAATTGGTAAATTGTTATTGGTAAATGCTTAATCTTAGTACATGTTTATACATAAGGTGGATCAGCTACAAGTTTGCCATATGTTTGCAAGTTTGCTTATCTTGTCGCATATTTAAAATATTTTCATTTTGCAACCTTTTCCTGGTAGTATCTTCTATTAATATTTGTATACAAGCAATAAAAATAAATTAAATTGACTTGTTTTACTTATTATCTCTTATTTGTCCTCGTTTTACTGCAATTGTTAGAACAAGGCCGAAACTTGTTGTCAGCGCTGCTTGTTGGGTGAGACATAAATCAAACGCATAGTGACAGGAAAGTCAAGCCAGGCTTGGCAATTTAATCACTTGTGAACTGACATGGGGATTATTATAGATGGGAAAAGGCATACTCTGCAGCATGTGAGTGTGGCGCGGTGCAACAAATTGTTGAGCATATCATATCCCACTGCGTCCCCCTCGGAATGCGCGATCTGCAAATTTTGGATGACAGCATAACCCAATAAACTTCAACTTTTTGAAACGTGATTTGAAATGTTTTTACACATTACCTGTGCTGTTAATAGTGTAAAGTTACTGATACTGGACAAATGAAGAGAAAAAGTATATAGCAAATAATTAACTTACCAAGGTCATATCTTTAAGGTCGGTATGAGGAAGATTTTATTGAAGAACGAAGAAAACAGCTTGAGTTGTGGATCAACAGAATTTCTCTACATCCTGTTATATCACCTTCTGAAGTTTTACAACATTTCATCAAATCTCAAGACAACGAAAAGGTTTGTAGTTTAGGTCGGAGTATGACAGTCTCTGTTAATAGATCACATTTAAAGTTAGTTTTTTGTTCAAGGCTTGGAAAGCTGGTAAGCGTAAAGCAGAGAAGGATGAAGCTGTGAGTGGCGCTTTTCTTAACATGATTGAAAATCCCACAGAGAAACTCGACCTTAATTTGGCGTAAGTTGACTTCATCTTTTTAAAGTTAGTTTTTTGTTTATAGTATATGAATTTGCACTCAGTCTTTGTCAGCGTTTGAGAAAAATGAATTTTGTGCGAAAATAAACTCAACATTATTGTAGTGATGCAGTAGAACTTGCCTAATTCATCATATTTTTGTCAATAATGACAGAATTGTTAACATTTTAATCTTTTCTTTTTCGTTTAATTCAGCTTTGTGTAATTCAGTTAGTTCAGCACTTGTTTTACCCCAACAAACATTTTGTTTGTCAAATTAGACATTTTATCATGAACAAATGCATAAATTTGAGCATAAATCTATGAGCATGAAACTATTTTGTAGTAGAAAATGAGAAAGAAACATGTTTCTGATTTGGGAAAACCCATGTTGGAAACATTAATAAAAAAGCAAGTCAGTTTTTATATGTAGTTCTTGTCTTCTGTAGGGAACAGCTGTTAGATACACAATTCAAATTTACCAGAAGTATGGATGATGCTTGCAAACAGCTCATTGCCCATGGAATAGACCAGACAAAAAAATGTACTGGACGTAAGTATTTGCTAAATTAAGATAGGTGCTCTACTTTCCTTCCTTCTTCATTAAACAACTGAAAATTAAACCAGCAGTTTCATGGTTTTGCAGAGTATAAAAGAGATTTTCATAAGCTGGGTCAAATATTTACGTCTTTGAGTGACTCATTCGAGTTGGATGAACGAGAAGGTTAGTGGAGTGTGCTTCAGGATCAAAATCTGTTTTGGTTGCCTGGTTTTGAACTATTTTTAACATTTCAGTCTCAAAACCGTTGACAGCAGCAATGAAATATACTGGCGATTGTTACATTGCCATTGGTACGTTGTTTAGTGAACAACCGAAGCAGGATTGGTATCCTTTTCTCGGTGGTTTGGGTGAATATAAGGCGGTTCTCTCTACTTTTCCTAATATTCTGGGCAACCAAAAAGTAAGTGTTTCAATTTTTTTACCGCAACTAACAAGTTTTTCGTTTATGTGATATTTTAATACTCCTGCTAATGTTTGTAGAGTGCTTTAGACAAGAACAAAGAAGTGAGAAGATTGCAACTAGAAAACAAAGTCTCTACTGAGGAAATGGAAGCCGCTACATCAAGAACAGAAAAAGTTTCTTATGCCGTTCAAGGTTGATATACAAGATAACGCTAATAAATTTAGTAACATGAGGTTATGCAATGAAATGCTTATCTTATTTTCCAAATTATGAAACATATGTCACTGACCCTATTTCTTTTGCATCAGCTGAAATCAACCATTTTCAGCAGTTTCGTGTTGGCGATTTTGCGTCATACACAAAGAAGTTTTTAGAGCAGCAGATTGTTTTTCATCAAGAGGTAGGCTGGTAATATTTTGCATTGTGTCTTAATCATAAAGAGTCTTGCAGGCCTTTGTTTAATTGCTATAACTTATTTTCTGTTTCATGAGATAATTAATCTTTATCAGAAAAGGGAAGATATATTTCTTTGTAAATCGGAGTCAAAATGGAAAATTTTTTGTTTTTTAAGATATAAGAGTCCTGTTTGTTAACCGTTTTCTACATGTTTTCTTGATTCTGGTGTTGTTTAGGAGGCGTATGGGTTTCAAAAAAGGGTCAGTTTCTTCGTTTATTTCTGTATGTAAAAAAGTTATTAACAATGCAATTGCTCGAAAATAGCTCCATGGAATCCCTGAAATTTTGCATTTCAACTAGGCTTTCCTGATACTCTTTCATACTGGAATATTGCACAAACCATATATCCTCTACTATATCAGTGGTTCCCAACCTTTTTTGGTGTCGGGGCCGAATTTCAAACTTCAGAGTACGTATGGAGCCGCATGAAAACACTCAAGAAATTATAACGAAAATTTTAAAGCATGTACCAAAGAATAGCAACACTAACAAGAAAAATAACACAAATCAATTTAATGTCCAACTTGGCATTGGCTTTGAGCTTTAACAACTTTGTCAAAGCGAGGCGCAATTGTGGTTTAGGATTCAGGAGGCCGTTTATGATTCACAATAAGTAGACAATGGGCCATTCACAACAGTATAAAGTAGGCTACAAGGTGTAACTGTATGATGTAAAATGAAAAATTTGTAAACAATTTTGACCTAACGCTATAAATTTAGACCAATTTTTGACTTTTTTCGACAAGTCAAAAAATAAATGCCCTAATTATTATAAATAGATTTTTTTTTGTGGGATTTTCAGGGCTCATTGAGAGCCGCAAGAAGGCTAGCTTGGAGCCGCGGTTGGGAACCACTGCTCTATATCCTGTTACATACACCCTAAGTCTAAAGTGCATTTTTTGGCATAAACACATATTTTCCACTGTCTCATGCCTCTCATCTCATGCTTTGTTATGCAAAGCAAACAGAACAGAAACATACTAGAAAAAGTTTTATAGCATGTTTTTTAAATCACTCCGTTACATTTTGCGCAATACTTAATAAAAGTTGCAGTAAAAAGTTGCATGAAAAATAGAAAAAAGTTGCAAAAAGTTGCAATATAAAATTCCTACAAACAGCTTAAAACATCATACTACATAAATTCTGAGTATTTAGGAAGCTGCCGGAAGCTGTAAAAAAAAGTTGCAAAAGTTGCAAAAACTTGCCCTAATAATAACCCATTTATTAATTATTTGGTAAGAAAAATAGAAAACGATCATATTGCATCCACATCTTTTGAGATTTAAAAATCAAATCTGAATGGGCAAGAATTCAAGAATTGCCCCATCACTAGTTTCTGCATATTATATGTCTGCAATGATTTATCTAAAATCGTCCTGGTGATAGATGTTTGAAATACTGAAGACACCATGCACAACACGCGTGCTCTTTTAATGATATTGTGTATTTTAAGGTTGTGAAAAAGCTTCAAGATGCTGTTGCAGGATTTGATGATCTTGCCGCATAAGCGAAACCAACAATACATTGCCAAAACTTTTCAACAAAGTGGTCTAATCTAAATAGGAAATGATTTTGTGACGCTTTTTGTAAATGATAATTTTGTTATGTTCTTGTGCAATTTTCTCATGTTTCGATCTGTATTTTTACCAAATTATTTTTTCGTGTTCGAATCTTCACGTTACTTTTACTTCACAATCCTTAAAAATTAACGTAAATATCTTACGTGTGATGTTTGTCGTTACCGTGTAGATTTTATTATACTGTCAGTCACTTATTGATGTTAGAGTGAAAATGTATGTAAAGACTGACTTTTCTTGAAAATAATTTTATGATTTTCATTGATTTATGTTTTGATTTTTATTATGATTGATGATCAGTGTCCTGGGCTATATAATCTTTTATTGCTTCTTCTATTAAGTTTTAATGTTCTCCCATGGCCAAAACGGTCGATTTTTGTGATTATTGTCTTATCAACTTGAAGTTTGCAACGTTTTGTCATGAAAGTTTTGTCACTTGTGTGAATGCATGGGTTGCGTATTACTATTTATACAGCCATACTTCAATATGCACTGTATCTTGAATGAAACAATTAAAGTTCATTTATCAAACATTTTCGGTTTAGAAAAGTTCAGTTTCAAGAATCTGAAATGTATGCTGCAAGAAACTTTAGGGTATGATTTTTGTTACGAACGCGCTTATCTTCACGTGCGAATAGGTGGTTAACACAAAAACCACGTTGTTGTGATTATTTATAAATAATATTAACTAAGGAATCGTAGTTGCATTTTGTTTCTGCTTTTGTGACGTTCGTATAGGTTTTTGTTTAACCGTAGCAGTGTTGTTTAGTGCAATTTTTGGTAAAAAACGTTTTTTGAAAATGCTGATGGACATTATGTAATAAATAAAGATATAAGCAGACCAAAATCTTTTCGTACCATAGGTTTTTCGTTCTTTTGTAAGGACTTTCTTTCTGATTATATTGCTACGGAATTGTTTGTTTGCTTGCTATTATATTGGGATTTGTCATAAAATTTGCAGTAGTTTTCAGAAAATATGCAATATTTTTGCTATGATAAACTGAAGTAATGTATATATTAATACATACATTTTTGTGAAGCCGGTATTGGAACTAATGATGTAATATTCGGTTTGATAAACTAATATGTCAATAAATAATTACTTCCTGAAGTATTTGGTTCAATATGACAAGTTCGTAATAGGCTAAAGACTTTTCGACTATTACAGGACCCCATTATGTCGAATTAGATTGGAGAATTGTCACAGAATATTATGCTGTACTTCTTTTTGTAGCTATCCGAGTTTAGATATAAATAAAAATAAATTTTAAGCTAATAAACCACCTACATGCAAAAACGCTGCAGTGAAAACTTATGGTGTACCGTGGTCTAAGTCAGTCATAACTTCATAGACTAACCTTTGTTATGAATTCATAAGGACATCGCAAATAGGGAAAGCCATGGCAATTGGATTCAAAGACTTTTAGTAGTGTTTTGGATGCTTCCAATGTTATTTTGTTGAACTAATTGTAGGTGTTCGCAAGTAAACTCAGTGCGGATACCTAAAGTGAAGTTCGTTAACCCATTCGGGTTAGCTTTATCAGGACAAATGAACTTGAATTTGTCCAATTGCCCTGGTGAAGCAAACCCGAATGAGTTAATTGGCAGAAATAAAGTTCTGTATCAGATCAGCTGAGCCTTTTTTTGGTTATTATGTCTAGTGGCAACCATAGTACTTCTAAGAAAAACTTATTCAAGATGGATGAAGCTAAATTAGCCTGCCTCTATCGACTTTTCCCCAACGATCATTATAGTAAACTTCAGCACTAAAAATCGATGTCATTATTAACTTAGGCATGCAAATTAAATGATCAAAGTACACAGCAAATTCCTTATAAGAGACGTTTTAAGTGCAAAAGTTGGTGCTTTTGTATGGTATGCTCGTATAGGTCTGCGTTTCTAGCCTGCAGTGAAATTTGCAACTCAATACAGCAACTCAGGATTTCGTTATATATTTTATGAAAATTTTGCACCTTCAAGATTACGAAAAGTTATGTTGCTGAAGTACATTATGTTCGGTGCTCTTATCATTTTCCAAGTGAACCCGATCATCGCTATCAGAGTTGGTTAGTATCTCATTAGTCTTATTACAAGATTATTTTCCAAATTTTTCCATATTTTAAAAGAACCATCATCGTTTAGACTAGAGAAAAGTTCCTTAATTGGCAGCTATAGTATTTTTCACTTTTTTTCTAAATGTGATGAAGCTTACTGCTGCTGCTACTTTTGAGTGGCTCTGATGATTGTAGGTATAAACTATAAAATAGAAATAAGACATTGTAAAATGACAACTCCTGTTATGTATTGTATTGTATTGTATTCTATTGTTTATTTTTCGCTATTGACCGTGCAAACAAGCAAAGCAAATGCAACGACTTCTGAGCTTAGTTTTAGCTTAGTTATCTATGTAGCCTATGCACTTCATTTTATCATTAACAATTTTTATAACTTTAGTTGAGATTTACATGCAAAAATTATTGTTATTATGTGTAAATAATTTCTTTTGCAAAACTGTGCTCTTAATGTGTAGGCCAACTGCATCTAACAGGCAGCTATTTAGACAATACTTGCGTCAATTGCAACAAAGATGTTATATAATAAATGATAGCCTATCAAACTATTATTTATTGTGCCAAATCAGTCTAAAAGTTATTGTAGCCAATGCCCCCTATATTTCCTACGAACGTATTTTCACACTTCTAGTATTGATCGGCTAACAAACTATATGCGTATGCGAAAGTTTCAAATCATTAATTGCGCCCACCTTTACAAACTAGAGGTTGATCGGCTTGATGTTTTGCAGAGTCTTGTAAAAGTTATCAGCGTATGTTTCAAGAGTATGTCTACTCCATGTAAAATCTTTCAAAATACTGTATACTGATTTTCTAAAAGGGTGTCCACAGCGGTTTCTCTGACATTCATTTACCAAAAGTTGAATTTCAATGCATAGCATGACCAGAAAAAATGAAACCTTGTTACCGTCTTTTTCTGGTTGTCCGAAAACTATCTACCATTCTTCTAGAACAGTGTAGCTTATGATGTTGTAAAATAAAAATTAACCAACAGTATCCTATATCTAAAAAGTATGCTTGATCGGCCCATTTAATGCTGATTGATTGTAAGTTACATAAAACTTAATAGTATATTTTATTCTCAAGTACCTGCTGAAAAGTTAATGAAGATTATAGCATAAACGAAATCTTACTGAAATAGGCTTAACCAGAGTATAATCTATTTTCGAATCTAAATTAAGCTCTAATTTAATCCAAACTAAAATTAACAGTTTATCAAATTTTCCCAAATTTAAAAGTTATAGCTTCCTAATTTCATGGTTATACCAAACGCCTTGGTGCTATCTATGTAAAGGCAGGATTGTAATAATTAACATAATTTTCCAGTTATCATTGAAAAAATATCTACACTTGTGGAATCGAAGCAAGGTTTTGTTCTTTTTTTGGAAAACGGTCATTGAAATTTCAAAGTTCTGTTGCCAAAAAAATGGTTACCCACGTGTGATGTTCAATGACCTAAACCGTAATTATCATTCTCTCATTCTTTAAGGCAACAAGATTATTTCTAAAAAAGTGTTTTTTTACTACAGAACATAAACCGACAAGGTCATATCTTGCATTTTAACAAGTCACTCAATTATGAGATTTACTCGTGACTTTTAACAACACAAAGCATTTTATTTCACAACTTTATAAAAGTAACAGATTTACCAGGTGTCTTTTCTAAATAAAAAGTTAAAATTTTAAATCAAGTTGGATTAAAATAAGCTACCGATAGAAGATCAATGTTTTAATTTATTAATTAATTTAGTTTCGTTTTAAACAAATAGAACACTAATGGAATGTTGAAGTCCCGGTAATCAAATTGTCCTTTTGACTAAACCGATGTTTTCGAGTTAATTTTACTAAATCCGTTGGCGTAAATCGAGTTTTGACGTAAAACTGATTTACATTGATTGCTATGAAGTCAGCTTTTTGACCACTTTAAAATGAATACGTCATGCTTATTTGTTTCTATATCTTTTTTAGGTAATACGATTTCAAAACGCTTTTGTCGAATAAATGGCGTGTTTTAGCCTATACAAAATTGATTTGAGCACTCAATAAAAAGTAGTCTATAATGTTGGCGCACTATAAAAAAGCCAAATTTTTAAAGATCGAATTGGTTTATCTGCCCTATAAGCAAACACAATACAATAATACTTGTATGTAAGTATATAATGTTGAAGTAAATTAGAAGTATTTTTGATTGATTTTTCCTTTAAAGATTGTTAATTAACTATTATGTTTGCTGATATTTTTCGTACTATTACATGCATAAAATTCATTTGGTTAGAATATTTAATTATTTACACATATTCTTTTTTGTTATTGCCAAAATTCCACTTTGCCAAAATTGCCAAAATTCCACCAAAACAACACTTTTGTCTTTAATGTTCATTTTGCATTTATTTTTAAGCATTCTGCAAGAACTTTTACTATTATGATTGAAACAAAAGTTTTTAAACTCACCTATAAATTATTGAATATGGTGTGGTGTTAATACTAAGAAGTGTAGTTTACTTCTGGTATTGATAATTTATTTGGAATTTGATAATTAAAAGCCATGAAGGCCATGTATTTGGCTTATATTTACAGTATATTTAATTTTATATAGGTGTCATTATCGGAAATTACTATACTGACAGTAATAGAAATTATCAGAAGGACTTTTCATTTTTGAAACCGGATCGCGAAGACAAAGTGCAAGGGTTAAGGCATAGATTAGCATTTGAGTTTTCAATAGACATGCTGAATAAACGGAAGTTTAGCTTTGCAATGAACCAAACATTTACATATAACATTGCCTCTTTTGCGACGGGGTTTGCTGATGCTTATCGCAGTATGAATCATGGTAAGAACAATTACCTCAAGCTACTTTGGAACAATTAGTTTATTTGAGGAATATATAAACTTAGAAACCAAAAATTACAAGACTGTCCTGGCTATTGATAGAACTAAAGCTAATTGAACCTCACTATTATTGGCTATTATATTGTCATTACTAGTTTGTCGGTTGTTATCAGTTGGCGTGGCAGCCATCATTAGTTCCTCAAGTGATAGTATCATCAGATCTACTTGCGCTGTAAAACATATGCCGCACATATTAACGAGTCAAGCAAAAGCCACAAAGGTGAGCTTATTCACTATTTGTAAATTAATCGGCATTTAAAAGAAGGTATTTGCACATCTAAAAAACTATCTTATAAAAATATATTAATTTATTTATTAACTTTAGTAGGCCAATATTGTGTTAAAATAAATGTTAAAATCCGAATTATTGTGTTAAAAACGCAGTACATGAAGGGTTCTTAACCAAGGTCCGAGGGTGTTACGGCAAACTTTGGACAATAAATTAACAAGAGTCTATTTATTCTATTAAATCATTTCATATTTGGTTTCGTTGTAGTGGCGTATATCAAGCTGTTGTTGAATAACGTCAACGGTTATTATGATAACAAACATACTCAACAATGTGTATTATTGCATGCCAAATGCGACATGTATGAATAATGGGATGAAATTTTGTTCTGCAAAAGTAACGCATGACAAAAAAAAATCTTAAAAAGCGTGCTATGACATATTGTAAGACTTGGTGTGGTATAGCAAGTTAGTAACGATTCAGTATTACGATCCGCAAAAGCTAAAAATTTAAAGAGTTAATTTTGAAGGGTCTGTCACCAGTCAAAGGTTAAGAACCACTGCTGCAGATACACCTTTGATTATTTCAATAGGACTTTGATTATTTAAAAATGCTTGTAACTATCTGTCCAACAGGCTGTTAGACCGCGACAAACATATACGTTACAAATCGCACCGTCGATGATAATGTGGAACAAAGTCATTTTTGATTTGGCAATTTATTTCAAATGGAGAGAAATTGCTTTGCTATATTGTGAAGACCCATCGGAAATTGAACTACTGGTTGACGCGCTTACTCGGCAACAGAATATGGAGGTCACCGTTCTGCGTGTAGCCCGGGTGGATGGCACGTCATACATTGACACTTTAAGCATCTTGCAAAAAAAAAGAATTAAAAGAGTCATATTTTATTGCAACCGTCCTAAAGTGATGCTCGATGTCTTAACAGAAGTAAGTTGTTCACAGGGATAAGTGTGACTGCATGACTTACTTGCAATTGCACTGTTAGGCCAAAAAAGAAATGTAGTTAGCGTAAATATCTCCGCCAAGGCAGCTGAATGGCACCATGAATTGCATAATTATGTCAGAATGTAGTATTGTTTGGTTCAAAAATTTAGTGTATTGCGTAACACAGGGGTGTCCACCCTTTTTGGCCAAAGGGCCACATGCGATTTACAAATGATTGCGCGGGCCACTTGAGTGTTTACTGCTAATTTCTAATTAAAACTCTAATTATCTTACTAAACCAAAATTCTAATCTTAGAAATAAATTGTGATTCAATAAAATTAACTTGAACAGTTGTGCATCCCTGTCCTAGAGACTATAGTAGGCTATATTTACTGTCTATTGCTCTATTATCTATATTATAAGTCATTTCGAAAAATACCGCGCAGGCCACTCAGAACCTTTCCGCGGGCCACGGGTTGGATACCCCTGGCGTAACATATGGCCAATAGCGGCTTATAATTGTAGCAATGCGGTCTGTTAAGCTTACATTTGTTTGTTTGTTTATGGTAAGTTTGATCAATGGAAGACAAGCAGAAAAGTTTTCCATTTTTGGCTTATCGCATTGGTTAGCATAAAAACAAACGTAGAAGTAGGCCACTAAATATTTTTCCTCACGAAAATGTTTTAAATCATGGCGGTTGTCGAAATCAGCCTTAAATTGAAGGGCAAGTCCAACAACAAGTTGATCGTATATGAAAGACCACTATTCACTGAATATTCGCGTAAAATAGTTTTGGAAAATACTTCTTGATTAGGTAATTATAAGCAAAAGAAAGTCTCAAGATTGGTCAAAATTGTGACGTAGATAAGGACTCTTGTGATGTCATAAGTAATCACTAGGGCAACCAAAAGTCAATATGGTCAATTTTTTTTTACCTGCTCGGAATGCTATGAAACAAGCACAAAACAAATTTCAGCTTTGTACGACGTGTGGTATAGAAGTTATTAGGTCAGATAAAGTCAAAATGTTACGTTAGGTCAAAATACGGTCAAATTGTTTCGTTAGGTCTTTTTTTTAGGTCAAAATCTATTAAACTTGTAATTTTGTAACCATTTTGTAATATTATTCTTCCGTTTTTCTCTTTTCTTGTACCGCAAACAATTCCAGTCCCGCAAATTTTACTTAGAACCAAAGCCACAAAGAGAGGGAAGGCTTTTCAGCGCGTTTGGTGACGTCACGATGTGACGGCATTGCATTTGAAACTGCAAGTTGTCAATCTTAATACGCAGAAACGAAAAAAAGTCAACACTAGAAAAGCATTTTGTCATTTTTAAATGCAGCTTTAGATTAGAAAGTTGCTGTAGACATTGTAGAGACTATCAGTATAGCGTTTTTCAAAATGAGGTCAAAATTTAAACGTTTTAGGTCAAAATAAGGTCAAAATTTAAACTTTTTAGGTCAAAATAAGGTCAATATTTAAACTTTTTAGGTCAAAATGAGGTCAAAATTTGCAAATTTTAAGGTCAAAATTTAAAATTTTTAGGTCAAAAAACTGGTTGCCCTAGTAATCACATACAACATTCCCACTGTATGTGGGAATTGTAATTTAATTTCTGATTTTTAATTTAATTAATAATTTCTTCACATGACGGCTAATTTAACATAGGCTAAACTCCTATGACCTACGCTTTTGACTTCAGTTGACTATCGTGCAAGGGAAGTAACAGCAGCAACATGTTGTCAAGCAATTTGACTAATCTATATATGACATAGCAAGAGCCTTCATCTACGTCACAATGAAAGCCAAAAACTGAAACTTTTGCCGAAAACTACATAAAACTTGAATTTTTTTAAAGTATTTTTCCAGAATGTTCAGTTCATAATTTTTTTTTATATAATATCAACTTGTTTTCCTCACTTTAAGTAAACACAAAACGTTCAACAAACATTACGTGATATTTTTGTTTCTCACCTGCCTGTGCTTTTATTCTGCTTTTTCTTGCCATAAAGCAATCATAAAATTTATAATTAAAAATCCTGTATACCAGCGAAATTTAAAAAATGGCGGTTAAGTGTAGGCGGTTGTCACTCAATTATAGAACTTTTGAAATCAAAAACAATTTAACCAAAAATGTTTTGGTTGTTTTTCCATTTAGGCTTTACCAACCGGTGCGCTGAATGACGAGAGTCATTACATTCTGTTTGGAATGGTAAGATAGAATTAATAATGTCAGCGATAAAGAATAATGATACAGTATAGTCTTAAGAACTGCTTATTTTGTTCTCCACTCGTTGTATAATTGTATCATGTTGATATATTTTGTCGTGTATCCAGAAGAATTTTTTCGGTGTTTAGTAATCTCTGAAAGTATTTGCAGAATTTTTTATAGATGACAAAAATGCTCTTTGGGTGTACGACTTTTAAAGCAGCCTACGTTTCCCCATCCCTTTGAGGTGAGCTTCAGCAGGGCAGAAAGTCATGCTAACAAATTTCTAATTTAGCAAAAAATTTGTTTCAAATAGATGTAGATTTAATTAATTAGATCCTAGCAAAAACAATTACTGGGAACAACAAAAGCGCGTAACTAAGAACAAAACCGTCGTTGTTATCGTAACAAAAGCGATAAAACAATGCCAATAAAAAGCCATATATAGCGGCACATAAAGAAATGGAACAAAATTAAGTACAGTTTTTTGAATGAAGGCGAAAGTCGTATACTTTTTTTATCATTTAGGCTTCTTCGTTTAAATCTGTAACACCCTAAAATGACTTTGAATGATCACTGAATATATTCTTCACGGTGATTGGAAAAAGACAAGAAAACACTAGGTCAGCAGCTTTGCACTTGTTAAATTAAAATTAACGGTAAAAACTGAGTTAATGGAATCAGTTTGAGTGTTAAAAATTACAAAAAAAAATTAAAACAGAAATATATTTGTCAACATTCGAGCATCATCAATGGAAACATAAGCTACACGCGGAAATCACGTGCTGGAGGCTGATAATGCCCAACTGTGGGTAAAATATATTTCTGTTTTATTGTACCACACGCAAGCTGATTGATTCTGTTTGTATACTTTTCATTTTCGATTGTCTTTTTCTATTGTTTAATTGCAGCAAACACAGTTTTAAATTTACAGTTAACGTGTCGGACAAGAGAAGAATTTACGGGGTAATAACAAAACTTTGCAAGTTCTTGGTATTATTTGTGTTCCGTTTGACTTTTTGTTGACTTTTATTTAGTAGCCACTTAGAATATAGCCATTTAATCGAAAGGATTCGTTTCTAATCTTCCTAACTTTCTTCCGATCTTTGTTTGCATAAAAGAGGAATGCAAGCGCGCTGTTTGCAGAATAGAATGAAATTATAACCACAGAAGGTTAGTGCTGTAGTAGGTGCGCATCCAAAACGAAAATTTGGAAGTAGTTACCGGAGTGGGTACACAAAATTTGGTCTCAATTTAAAACGTTATACACCAAAAGAGCATGTTTTGTTAAATTGTTGAAAAACACAGTATTTTAATCAAGATCTTGTTCATTATGGAGTTCATACTTAAATTGTATTTTTGTAATGCTCAAGAACTCGTGTTTTGTTTTGCGGGACAATCATTATATCTTCGGAAGATATCGAATTTTAGCGTTGTCTGTCACAGATGAACAATTTTCGAAAACACAAATCATTCGATCCTTATGGAATAAATTTATACAAACTAGCTTGAACAACCAGCACAAACGGGTAAGGTTATCAATAATAATCTAATCCTACAAAACAAAAACAATACTTTTTTGCTTCCAAACTTTAGTCTGTATAAAAAGTGATAAAAGTGAATATTGTTTTTATTAATGGAAACATTTTCTTTCATTTTTTCTTTTTCTTTTTTTTGATTTAGATTCTTGTTGTTGTACCATATACAGTATTTGAATATGTTTTTCTTCGTATTTTTCATTTTTTAACTGTCACTCAGGATTGACGCTCCACTGTCATTAACTTATTCAGAAAAATGCTAATCTCTCATGAGAAAATTTGCAAGCAACGTTTAGTGCAATAAGTAAGTTGGAAGATGAGCGATTCGGCCTACAGCAACTTTATTATAAAAAGATAAATATGTAACGGCAAACCATTTACAAAGATCGCGTAAAAACTGTTTTGTTAAGTTAATGCTAGAACATATTGTTCTTTATTGTGTAATTTAAAAAATGAAATAAATAAAGTTAAATACAATTCAAAATAATTAAAGTAAAGAACATCGAATATACTATATAGCTTAAAAGAATACCTACTGAAGTACGAAACTTGAGATAAAAACTAAAAAGATTATATCAATTGACTGCTAGAAACCATCGCAAAACATTGGATTTAAAAACAAAATTTAGTTTAAGCTAACTAAAACCCAATTAGGCTAAAATTATAAGTTAATAAGAACAGCACCACAAAACAAAAACAAATTGTATCATGATAAAAACATAATTAAACAAAAACTAACCAGTTTGTTAACAAGTTCTTATAACTTACTCTGTAAGTTTATTTTGCCTGGAAACTTTTACTTTTAATTAGCCCACAAATTTCTTTTTGTTTTAGGTTATTTTGAATGAAGATTTTCAAGATTTACTCTTCAGCAACTTTACGGTAAGTATATGCTACTTCTCAGATCCTTCAAGATAGCTGGGTAGGCCTAAATAATCAATTTCTTTTTACTTTAAGTTGTTGGGGGCAAATATAAAAATAATTTGGTGTTAAAGCAAAGAGTAGTAGTCAGTTAGTGTACTGGAAAAAGTACTAAAGCCCAATGGTTAAGCAGTTATTGCAATAGGTATAAATTAATGCCGAAAAGCGCATATTCGTCCGCTCCGAAAAGCGCTCAATCCGGTACTGTAAAACCAAATAATAAATTTAAAACTCCGTTGCTTTGGCTATTTATAACGACATTGTGGCTTAGACAAACTTACACTCGAAGGTAAAGTTCCCGGAACTTGTAACAAGGACGACCAAAACGAAGATGGACTGATTGTCTACTCTGTAAAAGCAAGAATGATTTTCCAGTTCATGTAATGTCATGTGTGAAGTTTCTATATGCGGAAAATAATCATTAACCGCTACTTATCACCTACCTACGGAGACGTATTCCATCCAAAATCCGCTAGTTACCGTAACACTGTTAACACGCCTAAATCAAACCCCAGTCATGAAGCATATTGATTTTTACATTTTCAAGGTACATTGGCCGTCATCTGCGTCATAATAGAAAGTACTGTAAAATGTTAGACTTAATTTATCTATTAACCAGAGCCTCCAGAGGTGCAGCAAAATTTCAAATTAATTCGGCCGAGTCGGGTGAAGTCCCTAATTTAATTCGGCCTCAACCTAAATATTTAAGATTCTTCTAAAACCCTGCTTGAAAACGCTTTTATTGCAAGAAAACCATAACAACAGCAGATATGATTATTGTTGTACGTATCAAGAAATTTAATCATGTCATTGACGTAGCCTATAGGTTATATACCATTCTGTTGCAAGTTACAACTTCAAATATGAGTATATGTTCAACTATTGTATTTCGTTAATTATAGTGTATAAACCGCTTTTTTTATTTTTATGATAAAAATACTTGTAATACTAGATTGTATGATTCCACCGAAATATTTTGATGTCTTTAGTCAAAAATTTGGTTTCGGACCTAATCCAAAATAACTCGATTCCATACATTCCCACTATGGGAATGTACCGAAACTGCTTTACCACTATGTCATTTAAATCCTTTCTTCAACATATTTACTGATAACTATATTCTTTGATTTAAGGCCAACTTGGTTTTGGACCTGCCCCTCATTTAAATTTTGTTTGCGATGTAGTCACTTTTTGATACATATATGACTGATGATTTTGGTACAATGGTTTCATAATGGTTGCATGTGTTATGAACCCCCGTGTATTTTGTTTTAAGTTGCTAGGTTATCTTACAGAGCATTTTCATGCTTTGGAACAGTTTCGATTGCTTGGCTGGATGTAATTAATGACTGATTTAGTCACTAGATGTAGATTATTACCATGTTATACCATAGCTTATAGCAAATGCACTATGTCTTCAACAACCACTTACGTATTTAACCAAAAAATATAACTTTGGTTAAAGTGACAAGAGACTGCAACTAGCGGAAAGGATGTGTTTTAAAGGTGGCAGCACAAATTAGAACGCTTTTAATTGCAAATTCTTATTAATTTAAACAAAGCTTATGCCATACGGTGAGGTCTTTTGGTAATGTATAATCTCAGGCTATATTGCTATAATATAGTAGTTTGTTTGCTGTTATTGTTGTGGTCAATTATGGCGGCGTGTTAGAATGGAATACGTCGAATAAATAATTGTC
Source organism: Clavelina lepadiformis (assembly GCF_947623445.1). Classification (NCBI taxonomy): domain Eukaryota; kingdom Metazoa; phylum Chordata; class Ascidiacea; order Aplousobranchia; family Clavelinidae; genus Clavelina; species Clavelina lepadiformis. The sequence goes on from NC_135242.1 coordinate 14,260,905, forward strand.
AGTGCCTTATATGTAGGAAGACACGGCATTAATGTATGATGCACTGCATGTATACGCCAAAGCTCTTTCTACCCTAATAACATCAACGAATCTCAGATTTAGCCATCGCAGTCTGCCTTGTACCTCAGATAAAACTTGGTTTTTTGGAAAAGACTTGATGCAATCACTCCTTTCGGTATTTTGGTCTTGTTTATAAGTTCCATAAATTTCAAGTTAATGCAAAAAGTCATGTTTATGTCGTTTCACACAGCATTCACCCTTGTGCATAATGATAACTATACATAGGTGGATTACACTGGAATGACTGGAAGAATCACTTTTGGACAGGATGGAGAAAGAACAAATATTACAATAAATATACTAAGCATTAGCTATCATGGATTGAAAAAGGTGAAGAAAACCTGACATATACTTTTACATATGTTGCAAAAAATTGCTTCCAGGCAACTGTCGTAGAAAAAAAACTATATAAGTGTCTGTTTTTACAATTTATAGAAAAAAAATGTTTTCAGATTGGTCAATGGAATTCCGAAAACTTTGACGTTTTCAGTTTTAACAACGTAAAAGGTGTTGAAAAAAGGCTTACGATGGAAACAAATTCTGACAACAAAAAATCTTCTTCCACTACTGTTTCGCTGACAAATGCTACTCTTGTGGTTTCAATAATAGTGGTGAGAGATGCTAAAATAATGGAACAATTGAAAAATACCCATTTATAGTTGAACATTTGAAGAATTGTAAATTAGTTTTTAAATCGCACACAAAACAAAACATTGGTATGGATTGTTTAAAATCAAGAATTCAATTAATTTTCAAATAAAATAAATTTTCAGGAGGAGCCATACGTATTCAAAAAAAAAGTCTATAACAAAGACGAAAACGTATTTGAGGAATCATATTATGGATACTGCATTGACTTGCTTAATGTAAGTATTCTATCCGTGATGATCAAGCAACATCTAATTTATAAATTATAGGTTTGAAACTAACCAAAGCATGTTTGCTTAATGCTTATAGTGTATAAAATTATCTCTGCCTGTTTTCACTTCTTAAATCCAAATAAATACAATAAAAAATAAGAGAAAATATGTCCAAGTAATTGATATAATTGCCCTCTCTAGTTGTTGCAATTACTCAGGCGTCAAAAATTTTCATTTTTTCAGTTGCTTTCTAAAGATTTACAATTTTCCTATACTTTACGTGAAGTTCCGGATCACAATTATGGTGACATCAAACCAGACGGTTCCTGGGACGGAATGATTGGCGAACTTACAAAAAAGGTACAAAAACTTCGTTTTTAATCATTTTCACATAATTGGTTACATCAGAATATGCAGTAGCCTTTGATGGTTGGTATGTGAAAGTTTGTATTTCGTAGCTTATATTAATTTCCCAACCAAAAAATACGAGAGCTCAAATCTACCTTATTAAATATCCTTGCATATTTCTTAATATTATTACACTATAGCCTATAATATTCGTAAACGTTTTATAAAAGAAACATACTAATTTCATCATACTAAATGTTCTATACATTAAAGCCTACTAACAGTAGGTATAATCAAAGTAGTAGTATAATATTTTACGAAACATGTCGAGAAAGATCATTGCAAAACGTGCTTCTCCAAAATGAGATAATTCATCCACACCAAAGATGAGCAAAACTTGGTTTCCGAAAAATGTTTGCGAAAAATATTTACTTTAAAAATAAGTGGTCACAAATCATGTCGTTTATAATATTCACGTAATCGTAGGCTATTTTTATTTTTAATGGAGCAAACAATAAAATTAAACGAAGTAACGTATTTCGTCGCAACTATATTAGCCTAGATAATATTTGACAAAATTTGTTTCTGGTCCGATACGTCAGAGTAAAGACAGGATCTTCCATCTTTATGCTACAAAGTTTTATGGCAAAAGTTCTTATAATAGTTTTTGGTCATGTGAATGTGACTTGCATAAACTTCCTGTACACAGCATGCAGACCTGGCTGTTGCTCCTTTAACGATCACATACGATCGCGAAAGAGTTGTACGCTTCACTAAACCATACATGAGCTTCGGAGTTAGTATCTTGTTTCAAAAGCCTACTACGGAACATCCCAACATTTTTGGATTTCTTGAACCTCTGTCTCCTTTGATTTGGGTTCTGGTTTTTATAGCTTACGTTGCTGTTGCTTTCATTATGTTTTGTATTGCCAGGTACATAACAAATATATTTGAATAACAACATATAATTACAGATGAAGTTTCAGGTTAATCATGCAGATCGTAAAATCCAGTTTTGTGAAATATACTTTAGCTTCCGTGATTTCCTTCGAGCGGTTTTCAATTTTTATCACCTTTTTCATTTGTATAGATTGAGCCCAGATATATCTGACAACATGAATGACAACTGTTCTAGTGGTACAAACAACTTTAGTATCCTAGACAGCCTTTGGTTTGGTATAGGAGCACTAATGCAACAAGGATCTGATCTTACCTTAAAATCAACATCAACAAGGTAAAAAACATTTCATGACTTTGAGCTGGTTGCATTAAAAGAAATTGTCCATGCCAAAATCAATGCAAGTTTGTATCCAGCAAATATTATCATCAAAGTTGCAGTGATTGACAGAATAAAAATTACAGGTTCATACAAGCAGGATGATGATTACTGTACATTTTTATTTCATTTACAACAAGCAAGCTGACAATATTTCTTTCTCAAAGAGCCTAACTTCCAATAAAATTCAATAACTTTTAATAAAAGGATGAATATATATAGAGTGTGCTCCGTAAGATAATACTTGTGTTAGAACGGTTGTACCATGTTGGTTTCCGTGTAAAATGATATAGGTAAGCTATTATCCTTTCACTTGTAATACGTCTGCCGTCTGTCTGGCACTTCCAAGAAGATATATGGTAAAAGCTACACCAGCGAAAAAAATACTCAAGACTGTAAATTTAGCAAGTGATAATTTTGCTGATTTGAGAAGTCAATCGATTCTTTCAAGATAAAAACAACATGACACAAGACATGATTTTTGAATGTAAATCCTTAGCATCTGCTCATAAAATTTCAACAATGAGCCTATTTTCTTGCTATTTTATTGGTTGTAGTAACTCGTTATTTTGTTGCTTCCCTGCATTCGGTTGCGTTACAATTTTTTAAAATGCTATATTCCACTGTAATATGCTTACTTTAACGACTCACAAAATTAATGTGTGGGTCACACTTGTAAATATACTTCATTTGCAGACTTTTAGCTGGAGTGTGGTGGTTTTTCACTCTTATATTGATATCTTCATATACTGCTAATTTAGCTGCATTTTTGACTGTTACGAGAATGGAAACTGCTATTTCGTCTGTCGACGACCTAGTTGCCCAGAGCACCGTAAAATACGGTACGTTAAAACATGGAGCAACAGCATCGTTTTTTAGAGTAAGTATATCAGTTTTTATTTCCATGTATACATTGCATTGATCAAACTGAAACAATTACAAATACAAAGTGAAGTAGAAAAGGGAACCACGGTAAAATTCAAGTACTTGCTAATGTACTTTGTTCACAATTCGGCTCAGCGTTTTTATTTTTGAACAGCTTTTCCTTGATAAGATTTTTTAAATTTTGTCTTCATTACAGGAATTTCTTTCTTTTTTGGGTATAGACTGTAGCCTATAGACTATAAGACCTATACTATATAGGTATTACTTAACTGCATGAGCATGAAATCTGGAAAAACAAGATTTTATCTCTTTAAAATCAATTAATTGAATAAAATAATTTGTACGAATTTCTATTAAACCAAAAAGCAGATATAAAAACGTCATTGCATATAAACCCAAAAAACTATAAAGCGCCCTCCAAGGAAAGGTTTGCACTTTCGCTTTATCTGGAATCGACTCAGAAAACCTTTATTGTACAGTATACATTGCTTGCAAAATTTCTTTTGTACAGAATTCAAAGATCAGAACCTATGCACAAATATGGAAAGTTTTAAATCAAACACAAGATTTATTTGCGTTAAGTAAAGAAGAGGGAATAAAACGTGTATTTGAAGGTGCGAACTTTTATGAGTTATTCATCTATGTTTGCTGGCTAACGACCTGAATTGAGCCTATGTTAAAGACTGTAAATATTAAGTGACGGAGTTAGTTATGAATAATAGGCTACATTTGTGGAAAGCAGTTTATTCTCATTCTTTTTTATAAGTAAAACTTACATTGCGTACATTAGTTTTATATTGATATTATGGTATGTTGTTGTACATAAAAACGGAGAATCAGTTCCTTCATTTAACCTTTAATAGGAAACTATGCATATTTGATGGAGTCAAGTACACTGGAATATATTGTAAACGATAACTGCAACCTCACGCAAGTAGGTGGGTTGTTGGACACGCGAGGATATGGCATTGCTACTATGGGTAATTACTGATTTATATGGATTGAAAAATTCTAATTCCTAAAGTTACTGTAAACCACCTTATGCTATTTTTTCTCCAGGTTGGTCTAAGTTAAAGACCAAATTTCTTTATTCGTTATAAAAAAGTCTTCCGGAAACATGAGATTTTTGCAATATAGGCTGCTTTAAAAACTGAACATGCTTGATGTATACTGTTTTCAGATTCATCCCTGCGTGATGAACTGAGCGTTTCCATACTGAAGCTACAAGAGAAAGGTTTACTAGATGAGTTGAAACATAAATGGTGGGAAGAAAACGCCACAAAATGCTTAAAGGTAAGAGGATGCGTATGTCTTCTAAAAGAAGATATAACTGAGTAGGTTTATAGTATATAAAAAGCTGTATGATCAACATCCAGAAGTCCTATACAGCAGAATGACGACTTCGTTGAAGTGCTTATACGTTCCTTTAATCCACGCTGTATGTGCGCACATCTATAAGAAACTTAAATAAATGTGCCATTCAAGTAACGGTTATAACTATAGTAGGTATACAACGCAAAATAGACTTAGATACCATACTTTGTCTCTTCGATACGCAATTAACAGAATTTATACCAGGAGGATAATTCATCTACACAATCACTAACCCTATCTAATTTGGGGGGAGCTTTTATGTTTCTTTGTTTTGGAGCTGCACTTTCAATCCTTACAGCCGCTATTGAGTTTTTGATGCACTCTTACTCAGGGACCAAGTTAAATCTGGTAAGCAATGTGAAAATTTTATAACACAGACAGATTATCTTACAGGGAAGGCTGGTGCCTAGCGCAAAAACAAGGCTATTTTATGAAAAATTTTATTCAAAAACACCACCACCTAAATAGACTGGCCAAAGATTTTCAAAAAATTTATATGTCTACTTGTTTGATATAAAATAAAAATTAAGATAATAAAAAATTGAAAAGAAATATCCAAGAATTTAGAATTTAGGAAATTTAGGAATTTTTATACTAAGATAGTTTAATGAGCTGCGCATACAATACTACACGTTAAAACTAAACATATTATTTGTTATACTTAATCTCATTACCTGTAACTTCAATGTTGAATTGAACGGGTTATGGCAGTCATAATGAAGGCAGTGAAGAGGAAGTATGTCATTCCACTCCATTCCATTCCAAACTCGACTGTATGACACTTTTCTTGTTCGCTGTGATATTGGTTTAGGACTAGGTGAATAAATTTAATAAATTGATTTAGGTAAAGGATAAAGCGTAAAATACCAGTTAAATTTTGCTCAACTAAATGAAGTATAGTCAGTAACTATAGCATTTAATTGCGCTTCAAAAATTATGTTGCCACAAATTGACAGTTATAAGCCAAGTTGTTCCCAGCTAGTATATGTTGACAAGCTACTGCTTATTGTTAATTTTTCAATTAACCAGCGTACTATAGCTGACCGAAAATCAGGATCGCAACAGAGCAATGTAGCTTAGAGAATTTGCACAGCATAATAACCGGGGAAGTAATGTTAAAAACACAGTGTTCCAGTGGCGCGAAACAAGTTACAGCATTTGCAAATACACAACTTTCGAAAACATACTACACGCATACCATACATAAACAAACAAACGAAGTCAATCATATAAATATGCATAATAAGATACAAACGTTGAACAACTCCATGCTCACGATAAAAATAAATAAAAAATACACAGTGATTCCACAATAACAAAAAGATTTGTTTCTAAGCCTGAATAAGTGGACTGAAAAAAGTGAAATGTGAAGGTCAAAATTGAATACTTTGCCACACATGGGGAATCGTAAAACCAAAAATATGTTATTCCAATTAAAAAATCTAGTGTACATGTGGTGATTTGTTATCGTCACCAAGGATAGCAGCTTTAAAAGGGTTATGCAATTTTAAAGAGAGAACCATTTTTTTAAACAATATTTTTTTAACTGCAACACTGACCGCGTGATACTCATATAAGCACTCATGCATTTAGGCCTACCTAGAGTTACGGAACAAAGTTTTATGTGAACAATACAGTGGAAAGCTATAGTCGCACACCCGAGATTGATTGGCATAAACATTACGTATACAGTGAAAAGTACAAATCTTAAAATTTAGAAATATTTGTGAAAATCTTGTTACTGAGCAATTGGTTTTAATAACCTTATGCACATGTTATAAGTATAATGTTTGTACCTTGCGTTTATGAATAAACATTTAAACGCTTTATTGTAACCGAGTAGAAACTGCTATGAAGCAGAACTTATTCCTAAAGCCCCAAAGCCGTAAACTAACGTTACCGAGTTTCAGTACAAAACACGCAAATAAGCAGTAGCGAATTAAAGCGGGACTGGAGGGACTGCAGCCCCAGGCCAACAGACATACGCATATGCTTTTATAAAAAATAACATGTTTGTTGTATACCATAAAAATCTGTAGGTGCGCGATTTGTTTGTCAAATCTTCACTTGATTGACATACCACTACCAGACAGGTTCTGTAGGGAAAAAAGCATATACAGATAAAACATGAAATTTACAGTATGTGGTAGAACAACGTAGCACCTCAAAGCAGTGGCGTAGGCAGGGAGAGGGGTCGTTCGCCACCTTAGGGATGCGTGTGTGACGTGACGATAATAACCACTATTTTATGCGTGCTGCTTTCTAGTTTTTTATTCTAGAATAAATTGTCTTACAATGTATGTTGCATGTAAAGTAGACTTTACGTTTGGTTTATACCAAATACCATTATGCTATTATACCGATTACCATATGTTAGAAAGCGCTGAGTTACATCATAATAAGCCTTTGTTCGTTTACAAACACATTGGACACAATATTACCTGTTGCTTATTAATTAATTATTATCTACCAATTCTACCTAAACATAATCTCTTATTTCATACAAAATTCAGCAAAACACTCTGTATTTAATTCCGTACATTAAACAAGGATCATTGTGACGTACTCCGATCGTCTTACATGGTGTCAGAATATTCACTGAATATATCACAATCACCACCAAATTTGTCTCATGTTTGTGGTGATACTGTGATCCTTTAACCACTGAATACAAGCTTATCCATTTTTTTATTACTTTATCCAGTGAATAGATTTCTTTGATACAAGACCAACATATTTTTTGCACAAATATCCCACATTAAATGAATAAACACTAGGCTACAATTTAATAAATGATTTTAGCCATCTTATGGCTACACCAGATGAAGCAAGACCAAGCTTGCGGAAGTTCGTGTTGGTTAATTTTAAAGTTAATCTTTAGCGCCGTGGGTTATTATTTTCTGTCTTTTTATTTTATATACCAAGGTTAACTTCTTCAGCCACCATCGACTTAGAAAATTGCTCAAATTAAGCTTTGGTTATACTGTGAAGCTTAACTTAAGCAATTTACGTCAAATACCACAGTAAATAATAATATTCTATTTGAATAAAGCTAGCTGTTTTATAAATATTAATGTTGTTTTTTCACTTCCAAACACAGGTAAAAAACGAGTTCGAAAGCGAACTGTCCGGTGCTCAATGCAGACGCAGGCAGATTCTTAAAAAGCATGTTCATTTACACAAGATGAAAGACAGACCTAACGCAGAATGTCCTGGAACCTGTTGTTTGTTTCTAGTGAAACGACATAAAGCTTCTTTGATGGTGCCTACTCAACAACAAACAGAGGTGCATGAATAGCCTACTTATTAAGAAATATATGGCATTATCATTTGATGCGTTTCTTTAACCCAAAACAGTGTTTTCGGTTGTGGTCGTATAGTCTTTCAATATTAAATTCATATTTCATAAGTATAAAACTGACTTTAGGCTACTTGTATTTTATAAATTATTTTTATTATAATACTACAGGATAGCAGTTACAAGGATGGTATCGTGATTCATCCAAAAAGATATTGCAGTGCTTTTAATGAGGTGATGGAAACAATTTTAACCGAAAACGACATTGCCCGCTCTCAATCAACACAAAACGATACAAGCAAACATAAACTTGCAAACTCGGATATATCCCTTCACCTTTCTGAAAGCCTAGGATTTTCTCGCTATAAGCAAAACGAAATGTCTTACCACAACTCTGATGTAACAAATGCTTCTTTTTCCCATCCTGGCTGTTCCGCAAGTTTGGCATTTTCTGATCAGTCCAATGATGATAGTGCACCAAGGTTTTTTAATAATTTTTGTCACATGAAGTCCGATTGTAAAAATAGTTATGAACAAATAGAAATGTGTTCTGCAGACGGCTGTAAAAGAGTTTTTAGGGTAAAACCAACAACTCCTGGCCATCAGTCGTCTACGCTTTTTGCAGATGCGTCTGGAGATGATTATCATTAGAACAAACAAAAATCACAGGACATGCGCTACTGAAGTCTTTGATGATTTCAAACAAAGTGATATGTAGTGAAGTAATTGCAATTTGAAGACTTCTCCATTTTTGTTATAGTGTCATTTTGTCCGCATAATTATTGGATTAGTCTATGCTCATACTCTTATAAGTAGGCTTTCTATGTCCTGTAATTCTGGCTTTGCTATTCTAAATCACATAGACTGTCGCTGGGTACCTTTTAGGCTTTTTAAGCTAAAAGGCACCAATTGACTTTTTATCCCATATTTTACAAATGTGTATCCCTCAACGCTGGTATTTGTTCAATCACAATTATTTGTTTTTTATTCTTTAAGGATTTTATTTGTTAAAATCACTGCTTGCTTGTCATGCATTTAATTAATCCTGTTAACATCACGTTTTCGTTGTTTTATCGTCTTTTTGCCCACTCTCATGTCGATAAAATAGAGTCTTCTGACACTTACCCTTTAACAGCAGCGAACTCAACTAAAACAGGAGGGTGCCGACCTATTCCTGAAAATAGTATTCAAAGTAAACAGAGCATATGACCAGTTTGTACAATTTATTACACACCACCTCATGAAGGATGCCGTCTGGTGTCTACACCAAGCAGAACAGCTAAGTGACTCCCCGGGCATTCAATGAATGAGTGTAGGGGTGATATCAGTTAGTCAACGAGCGTTCACCAAATAAAAAGGACCGGGCCCGACCATCTTCACTGTTGATCCTTCAGTGCGCTGAGCAAGAGCTCCTACAGCTAGCGAAGATTGGTGAAAATGAGAACTCAAGACGAAGTCTGGCGCTTTTACAAAACCTGGGTTGGCCTAGAAAGTGAGATGAAGACGCAAGGAAAGCTGCTCGAAAAAATAACAAACTAGTGATAGAGAAAACAGAGGCGGCTAGGCGTAGATCTAAAAAGACACAAGATGCTTGCTGCGTTCAAACGACCATCCAACGAACCTCTGATTTTCAGCGTGAGAGAGCGAACCCTACGGTTTTATGCTCGTTGCCTTTAAGTTTCAAGTGCTTATACTGAAAGTTCTCGCTTCACTACACTTGATGTTACTGAAAACTGGCAACCTCACGACCAAGTTACCGGTGACCTCCCACGTTCTTCACAAACTATAGCTTCGCATCCGGAAGCAATTCCATGCAGATTTAGGGTTTCTTTGCATGAAGTCAAATTTTCCGTTATAAAAGAAGTCGAATATTTTAACTCCCATCTCCTTAACGTATATAAGCTCGCATTTCTACCAGAGAGCAGGATAAGCCGAGTGAATCATTGAAATCAACATATGAGTTGTCTAAGCTAGCAATAGTGATTGAAACTCAATAAACATCTTATAATCGATAGTATTGCTTATTCTTATTATTGAGAGAGTGTACAGCATCTATAATAAAAAGTTTTACTTGTAAACTATTTCTGTTAGAATATCAAAACCTTTTGGACGACAAAAGCTTAGAGTATTCTAACTGCACGCAACAATAAAGTCAGATAACTTCACAGGTAGGCCTAAATTAAGAAAAGATCTCCTCATATGCAGAGGTGGGCAGTCGGTACATTGAAAGTACCGTCGGTAACGGTACCGATGCTTGGCAAAAATGTGCCGACAGTTCCGGTGTTCGGTACTATTTTAAAAAAGTAGTTCGGTACTTTGTTGGTACTCGGTACCGGTACTTTTTGTGTAAAATATGCTGCTGCAAATGCAATGTTTGCCGGTATTATGCCCCAGTCAAGGTTACTCCAGGTCAAAACATATGTGACGTTACTCGCTTGAAATTTTACTTGACATTTCTCGATTAAAAAGATCAACAGAGGCTAAAATTGGCATTAAGGGTTAATTAACACGTATTTTTGAAAACATACTTGTTAAAATTATGAAATATTTACATGAAAAGTACCGAGTACCGATTGAAAATTCTTAAAAAACGTAATTCGGTGCAGAGATTCAGTACTTTTTTTAAACAGTACCGACGGTATCGGTATTGGTCCTGAAAAAGTACCGCGGTACTGGCCACCTATACTCATATGCTAAAAGGGTCTTTTCTGGCTTATCAGTCCTAGATCTTCAATCCAAGAGGGACGACGAGATTAGCATCTGGAGAGGAGATCCTACAGATGTTCTGCTTCCCACTTGGCGTTACAGTCCCAATCTCTCGTCCTCCTACGCTTTTGATGATGGCCCGTTGTGTGCGGTGTAAAATGATGCTTCTTCTGAGGCGACATCTGTTATAGATTAAACTGCATCCGCCAATTTCCCGACTCTTACGTGTTTTGTTCGGTTCCATGTCAACTCAATCCCGGTCAGTTCAACCATGAAAAACTAAAAACTATGTACTAACACTACCGTGTACAGCTAACTTTCACCAACAACCACAAAATACAAACGATTGCTGGACAATTATAGCAAGAAAGGCGGCTCAACCCAGGACCATCCAACACGTTACTCAAATCTGAACTTTCCGACTGAGCTGCTAACCATATATAAAATCATAAATGTGCAAAAGTGAACTGATGTATAATGGGAAAATATTTACCAAATTTAAAGTTTTGCCTAAATTGAACCTCTAATTTTCCCAACATTTAAATTGCATTGCGTATTTATTTTGTTTTCAAACTGCTGTGGGGTGTCGAATTTGACTGTTTTATGTGAGCCTAAAGCCAAAGGCTTTAGTCTTTTTTTAGAACTCTGTGACTAGTTTATTTTTGACTCTGTTGTTTATGCTATTTATGATTGTTCCTTAGTCAGCACACCCTTTCTTAAAGTTCAAATTCTTAAATTCCAAAATATAGTCGTGAATCGTGATTACATCAGAAGCAATTTCCTATCCATTTTAAAATCCGAATAGAGCTAATGACTTGAATGATGAATAAAAGAGAACGATTAGAACCAAGACGTTTTATATCGCTTTTATTCAGCCAATCAGAGAGAGACACCGTTATTTACGTCATGATATGTCTCCAAAAGTATTTCATAGTAACGACTAATATGTAACATATTCTACGTCATCGAGATTATTTACCACAACTACCATCTAACTTCGTACACTCTGAATATATGACGCCACTTACAAACACTAGAATACTGGGTCGAGTATGTCGGTTTAGGAATGTTTCAATGACATGACCAACCCAAAAACAGTATAATTTTCTTTATGTGCCATACTTAGCTCGAGAACACACAAACGTTTACTAAGGTACCTGTGCCTAATAAGGCCCGGTCCCTAATAAGACCCATTGCTCATATTTCGCAAACCCGTGCAAATAAATGATAAATTTTATCCCTATATAAAAACTAATAGAAATTCATGAAGGTTTACCAGATTTCATCCTTGTCACGTGATCAACCGATTCGCTAGAGCACAACAAAAATTTGATATTTGCAGTTAAAGTGGTTTTGTTAATTTAGAAAAAAAGTAAGTGAGAATTTGGCCGGTTAAATGAACTGTTGTCAGCCGGCTGAAGTTTTCATGTAACAACCAACTTAGTATTGAAAAGGATAATGCACTTTTTTTTGCTAAAATTTTTCTGATAATAAAAATGTGACATTTTTTTCGTGGATGCCACATGCGCCTAATAAGGCCCATGCAAGATGCTTGGCTAATTGGCTAAAAAAAAAACAAAGAGTGTTTGATCCCCCCCAAAAAATAAAAAAGGTCTTTGCTACAAAATATGCCAGAAAAAGTACCAAAAATTGCTCAAATAATTTTGAACTGCCCAAAAATTGCCTATTTAATGACGGTTGGGGGGCGGGAGACCCCCCGCCTGCTGCACCTATGCTGATGGGTCACATTCCTTTAAGTTTTCAACCCACGTTTGTTGGTCGTTGTCTTACAAAAATTGGTGGTTGCTGTCTTGTTTTATTTGCTTAATACGATTTTTCAGCTATATTTTGAATCAAAATACTCACAAAATTGGTGGGCCTTATTAGGAGCCTATGCTCCTAATAAGGCCCATTTTTTGGAATTTTTAATTTCTTTATAAAAAATTTTTGGGGTTTGTCAGGTATTGTGGTTTTAATATGTTGTAGTCATATACCCTAACTAATAGAATACGATTTTTCAGTCTATTCTCATTTGTGGTTCTCGAGTTATTTTCAAAAAAGTGTTAGGTGGGCCTTATTTGGTACAGGTACCTTACAACGCCAATTTATCTAAATTATTTCACTTTCACTATTACAATCGCCATACTGCACTGGAAAATGTTATTTCTTTAAACTAAGACTAATTGCTGTAAAAATACCATTAAGCAAAACGTCAAATGCTAAAACATTTTTATAGAATCTTTCACTTACCCTCGTAGATACTATTTTACAGTATGCTAACACTAGCGTATTTAGGGAGGAGGCGTTGGGACGTAACCTCCCACGAACCTAACGTTTTTAAAACATACACCTTTTTACGTTTAAAGTCTTTTTCATTTCTTGCATTTCCTTGCTTGCGACTACTTATTAGCTACAACCTACACAAAAAACCTTAACAATAATAGGCGGGTTTACGGCGTTTCAAAATCGACATATATGGTCTTACAAGTTGTACACGGCGTCTAAAAATTGAAAATTGTCATTAAGCCGCTGTGTTGTTCACATAGAAATGAAAATACATTTCGTTCAAGGCGTTTTAAAGCGGTATTTGAAGCGCAAAAACAAAATATTTCCGCTTCACGCATTTTGGGTAAGGTAAGCCAACTCGGGAATTTTGAAACCAATTTTTGAAGCGTTTTGGCTCGACTCAACGCAACCCTAAATACGCCGGTACATGCTATCTCTAGTTTTACTAGCTAACGCAATATAACAGTGACGGTAATCGGTATTTTAAAACTTTCATGCTGACGCTGTTATTATAAGTTTCGCAACTGTTTATCGATTCAACAATAACACCAGATGACTAGTCTAATTAGACCTACAAAATGGTGTTGGAGTTCATAATGCTATACTTTGCACATATGCGCTTACATTAAAATTTTGTTAATGAAATGGTTTCCACCGATGCTGGACCCCAGGGCACTCCACCATGTAAATCCAGCCCTGGGTTCGTGTGTCACAAGTGTTTTGTTCTTAGGTGCTTCTTTGACCCTGTGGAGTTTTTTGCCGGTGTTCTATGGGCTTAGGATGACAAATCAATATTCTGCAGGTGAGGCAAACGCTAACCTACTTCTCCTAAATTGAGTGTAAATCATATAAGAAGGTCGGCTTTTTCCAAGCGAAATTCACCAAAGCAAGTCAGTAAGATGTTTGCTCCATCTTGGTGACTTGCTTTCAAGCCGTTTTTTCACTATTGCGGAGAGCTCTCGGGTGGTCATTACCCACACGAGATTTATATTTGGGTCTGCATACGTGCGCTTACGCCGGCATTAGTCTACTAAAAGTGGAAATTTGTTGGTAATTTCTAAATTTTCGGACAGTTGCAGCCAGTGTAATAATAAATCCCAAATTACTAATTGCAAGATTAGGATTGTTATAACGTGGCTTGGAGCTGGGGTACTGCTCCTGTATTTCGTTCAGCAGGGCTTCTTATTCAACATGCGTTCGCTTACAATGGAACTGCTAATGATGCAACTAAGGCACTAAGCCGTGCATTCGTGAAGTGGCAAAAAACGAGTCTAATCTATAACCTAACTTATGATAAATCAATACGTAACCAAACGCAAGTCCCGCTGCTTTATTGTGGTATAGTTGACAAACAGGCTACATTTAATTGGAATCGCGAGTTACATTAAAACGTAATATACGACTGAATACTTCTTATTCAGCCAAAATTCGTCAATGAACTATACGGTAGGCTCTATTAAAGTCATACAAGCAATACTCTCATGTACAATATTGTATAGCGCCGGATGTAACAAAGTTTTTCTTGTATCACACTGAGACCATTGAAAGAGTTTTTACTGTAGTCATACAACTGCCTACTTCATACACTATGGCAACTTTAATTTATTGTTTTGCAATTGCTTCGTGTTGCATGCTTAAGTCGGCAAATACTTGCTGCAGTTCTTTTTCTCGGCACACTTGCTGTTGATAATCACGTTCAGTAATCTGTGAAAACAATATTAACAAAAACTTATGATTTTGTTTAATAAATTTGTCTGTTGCACATGCAAACAGACGTTACCGCTAAACGTTTCGGAACAGCTCCTTCTTCAGAGCGCAACAGTTCTTGGAAAGTATACAATTCCAAATTCGAGGAATCAAGTTTTTCATATATGTCAGTAAGTTGTTTCAGCATATTTCCACTCCTGTTTTGATATCCGTTTGTTAAAACCTGCAGATGGACAAGCAAACGTTACAACCTTCATATTAAAATATAACATGTTATTAATTATGATAAGTCCTGCTCCGGAAGTTAAAATATTTCTGTATAATTATAAATCATAAAATATTATTTGCATGTCTGTGCCTTCGACACCCAAAAAATCGCTATTCGTATAATCAGTAAATTTCAAATTATCGTTATGGACTTTAAGCTTTTTCTCAGTTTTTGCAGCTTTGCGAGCTTCTTTGGTCATGTGATTTCTGTTTGTTTCCAGTTGTTTCTCCAAAGACTCAATTCGGTCTTTCTTGTTGGCACGATTAGCTCTAGTGAAACGATTTTCACTTGGAATGTATAAAACCTACACAAAACAAGACATTTTATCCTCAAGAATGTTTACCACCAAAACTTCACAATACTGACAAGTGCACTTAAACAAATTACTTAAATAAATATACAACATGAAGAATCAGCATATTACAAAATTAAAACCCAAGTTATCTAAGCTTAGATGTGATTAATATTACAAAACGAGTATTTTGCTAGACAAGTCGTTCGTGTTAATAACTGTCCGCAGTACTGGAAATTACCTGGCTATAGCAATCTCTCCAAACTTTTGTGTAAACATCTACAGAAATGCTCCCATGTTGCATTGCACTTTTTACCACTTCAGTTTCTTCTGCAAGAATTTTTTGAGCATTTTCTAATTCATCCCAGCTTAGTTCATCATAAGGATTTTTACTTAGATATTGTACATGAGACGCCATGCCAGCTGCCTCTACAATTTAAACCCAACGTTAAAAAACAACAGTATAATGAAATATAAAAAATGTAATTTCTATCATTAGTTCCTGTCACCAAACCATCTTTAAAACAAGTACCAAAACCTGGATTACCTAAAAGGTCATGTTAATAAGCATTTATTTCTGGTTTCTAAGATGTCGGAAAGTTGTTAATCTTGTCAGAAAAATGACTTATTTTTAAGTTATTATGATAATAATTTTAAAATGAGTTTGAGTTGATTTTTTAAACAAGATTTTGGTGCCTGTATTTTTCTAAACCAGGAAGTATTTTTTAATTATAAAATTCAATTTTAGTTTTTAATTAAGCAAGAGCCACATAAAAAAGGCGCAATAAAACAACATTTATTTATAAACAAATAGTACAACTAATGGGTCTTATTTGTAATCGTTTTTCAATTAATTATGCCATCATATTCCTTATGGTATGACATAGCCAAACAAATTGCATTTCAATCATAAATTACAGGTCGATTTTATGACATCCGGAGAAATAGTAAACCATTCACCATCATACATTGAACTTTTTTCCTTACAAAAAATTCAATGTACCTAGTAACTTAAAAAATGATTCAAATAATATCAATTAAAAGTTTAATTTTGTTGATTTCTTGAATAGCAATTTCATTTTTTACTAGAAATGTTTATCTTAACTGAAACAACTGTGTATATCATTTAGTTGTTGTTATGATTACTGTAATTTTATAAATCAATAACCAAATAATACTCAGAATAATGTGCAGAAAATTAACCAAAGGAACATCAACAGAAAATTAATTAATCTGTTATAATTTCAATTACACTCTTTCATCCAAAACAGAATTTTTGTAAAACAGGTTAAGAGTTCTAAACTTACTTTTGCCCTTTCCTGGTATTTGATTTTCAGCTGTGTGGTTCAATGCGTCGTGCCTACAGATATAACATATTTCAGCGAAAGATCTTTTTTTAACCAAAATCATTACCTAATGGTAACATCAATGCATTGTATATACAACATAACATTTTATAAATTTAATGCAATATGTTTGAAGTATTCATATTGCAACCATTCAAAAATCTGTTGGCCAGTGTTTAATATTTGTGTGGTTTTTCTAAACAAAAACGATAGAAATATCATCAGAAATTAATCCATTAGTCCCATAAAGTTATGCATGTTTCACAGTTAAAAAGCAGAGTAAAAGATTATTGTATATTAATGTACAAACTTCTCTTTTCTGTAAATTATTCAAGCGAAACAATTGCATAAAAGTTGCAATAGCTGATAAATGATAATAACGACAATAGATATTACAATGATTTAAGATGGGGTGAAGACACAAGTGTAAAATTAATGTAAATAATAGTTGCAATACTCAATCACTACATTATACCTCATCATGATAATCATTTCATGCTTTATTAACTCCTCTGCAAGTTGTAGATCATCAAGTTTAGATGAAGAAACTGGTCTTAGAACTGAATCATTTATGCATGTAGGTCGGGGTAGTCCTTTTTTTATTACAGTATGCCTATGTGCCAATTGTTCTTCCTCAAGAGCAGCTATCTTTCTCTGCATACAACTAAGTGTTACAATAAAATTTGCACAACCACTGATCAGCAAGCTGTCACGAGAATAATTTTTATCTAATTTTTCAACCACTTTAGGCCAGAAACTCAATAAACAGTTATCTTAAAACAAAGAAACAACTGACTGTGTGACAGAGTACACTCTCATATATACATAAAAGGCAAAGCAAAGATTGAATGTGAGTGTGACACTGATGAATCTGAATGGTAAAGCCCAAATGCAACAACAAAGTGTGTTGCAGAAAGAAAATATATATATAAGAAAAAAGTGGGCAGAATATGTGAAGTTTTTTCATAATTACTAAAGATTTTTTTATCAAAGAATTAAAGATCACACTATAATGGTCATTAAAAAATAAACTGGTTGTCATAATATCTGTGGTTATATCACGTGGCTCCTACTGAAGTTACGTGGCTACTACTACATTTAATAGTTCAAATACTACAAATATGAAACCAAAAAGCTAAAAAGGCATATTCACATGTTAAAAATGCAAGATTTTCCATTAATGAACAACATAACAAATACAAACAACCTGTTTCCGTAATTCTACATCAGATGCATCTTCAACAAATGAACTATTGTCACTCTCAACTTCATCACCTTTATTTTCCTCAGCATCATCAGGCAGAACTATTTCGAAGTCATTGGATGGAGAAGGTAAATTAGCCAGATTTGCTCTTAGATGAAGTTTTTCTTCCTAAAACAAGAACATACTAAAAACTTCTAAGACTGCCATTACACACAATTTAATTAAGGTATAACATTAAATTTGTTCTGTATTTAGGAGTACCTTAGAATTAAATGGAGTTGCATCACCAAGATTAATATTTAGTTTATCACGAATAGGAGTACACCCTGCAGTCATATTGGAGTGTGGCGTTGGCATTCCCGGTGTTAATCCAACACTGGATTCTGAAGGTGTTCTAGCAATTAATAGAACAACACAAACATTAAATGGATATTAATATAACATTCCTAAAAAAACTTATATTTTATATATCTCGGCACTATTCTTGGGGTAGTTGGTATGTAGTTTCAACATTTCTGACTTACTCTGAAGGTTTTAATAGTGTGTGTGAGAAGCTGTCATCAAGTTGAACAATTTGTGTCAAATAAAACTCATTTTGTTACTTTTGTGAAGTAATAATAAAGCCCTAATGCAAAGGTTACTTAAGGCTACAGTTACTGCACTTTGGTGGATTGTGTGCATTTGTATGATTTTTCCACAGACAAAAATACCACTTGACATTTGTAATTGGACGTTTATTGTTTCAATATCATTAAGGTATAGGCTACCCATCAAAGGGTGCATATAAATTCCTTTTCTAAAATGGGGTCGCAAAAGTAAAACGTTTGACGAGCCCTCTTATAGTAGATAGTCTTTCTCTATTGATAGTACGTAAAAAGTACTTTAAAACTGATACATCAAATTTGTTTGACTTTCCATTTAAACTACACGCCGATTTGCTTGATTATGACACATAATAAATTCCTTATGTCAAGATAATTAATATTTTGGCATGAAGGTAGCTAAGCTAACTCTTTGTTGATTTTATATGGGTCGGTAAAACATTAATGAAATTACCAGAAATCCGTCACACAAAATTATTTGAAAAGTTTGGGAGCCACTGACCTAATGGATATAAAATCGTGTGCAAAAATATGCAACTGACATGTTAACACAATACAAGAGAGAAGAGTTACAAATTACGATTTAGTATTTTATGTTCTTATTACAAATAATATGCTGTCATAATACAAAAGAAGACTTTTTTAGAATCACATAGTTGGCAGGAAAAAGCTGAAGGACTTCAGAGGAGGGTACTTCTTTAGCAGTACTAGATGATACTTAATGCCTATTTTCCTGTTCTTCTACAGTGATAAAAACTTCTAGTCCAGCACTTGTTAAGAGTTGCATGGCATTCATTTTTGTACCCAAGTAATAAATTAACTTTGGTAAAAACAAAATTTTCAACAACTGAAAGTTACCTAAAAAGTCCCAACAAAGTATAATCATTTATACTGTCTTTGTATAATTCAAAGAAATTTAAACGGTCTTCCCAGCTCTCTGTTACCCTAAACAATTTGAGTTGTCTGAGTTCAGGTTCCTCAAAATTATTCAGTTCTACTTCAACAAAATGGTTAATTTTTATGATCAATCTTGGAAGTTTATTATAGCGTGATGTTCTACAGCAGGGGTCGGCAACCTTTTGCTAGTCACGGGCCAAATGTCGAGTATACAACTCTTTGGCGGGCCGGAATTTTCATTAATACTATAATTCACACTCACTTCAGTATATTACGCTACATTGCTGCAATCTCAATCATACCGATCACAAAAAGAGCAAAATATATGTATTCACACTTGAACAACACAGCATTAGAAAAAGTTTAGGTTAAAGCTCGTGTGCATCTCTCTTTATATCTATAACGACTAGTCTAGTCTACTCTACAGATAATCTCGTACTTAGTACGAGATACTAGTCTACCGCCTTCGCACCAGTTTCATGGCGTAACAATAGACTATAGTACCGAGAATTAAAAGTTGTACACAAGACATTTAGATTGGTGATTTTTAACAAAACTAAATGGCGTTGTTGAACTAAAAAGCCAATAGACAGTTGAAATTGTCTATAACGGAATCATTAATTATTTAAATTTGTCTATAAAGTCACAATTTACTTGGCCCCAGCAGAATATATATCTTTACATACATGAAAGTTTGTCTGTGATGTTGATTCGCATATAACGGCATGGTTTTTTGTCCCTCTGCTGTGTTTTGTTTGTTTCTATTGGCACTCTAAAGCTAGGTCATCACCCCTCCAACAAACATTCATTACCGGTATCTATTAATTAAGTGACCAGTATAGCACTAGGCAAATTACATTTCATTGTAGACAACTGCAACAAAATTCTGTGTAATCTTCTGTGGAACTTTTTTCTTGAGTTTTGGGCAAATCGGACTGGAAAGCACACTTCTTCGCTGAATCAAACGATAGTTTTGGAATGGTTTACAGTAATTTGCCAATAGCATCAATTTATCTATATTGGCAATTTTCTGCAATTCTTAGAGGAGAATTTCACCATTTAGCAAAAAAGGTAAGCTTTTGAGAAAAACGTCGGTCCAAAGGGGATAACAGGATATATATAAGCTTAACTATGAACAAATAAAAGCAAAGCATAGAAAAAGAGTGGAATGCACACAGTGACTGAAACAAATGAAATTGTAATTTATGCTAAAACTGGATTTCATGTTTAGGCTACATCGCCATTGGCTTGAAACACAATATTGCTTCCACAAGATCTTGCTTAGTTAAGGATCTCTGGTCACTAAAAATATATCGAATCTACAACCGTTAGCTAGTAACTACTTGATACAGCAGAATCCACTAAATATGACCACCTGCTTTATATAATCATTTTGATGAATTTTGTCATATAAAATTCTCCATTTACTATGACCAGTCTTCAGATATTATGACCACTTTTTCCATCTTATTCAGATTTTTTAATCAATTTTTGTGTCAATTAATCTATGTGTCCATTAGTCTACGTTAAAACTTGACAGTGTCAATTGTGCCATGCGTATTCTCATTTCATCTACTTACGTTCACTTACATGTTGTTGTTTAATATTAATGAAAAAAGTGATGAATTTGCTGTTTTTTTTGTCATTTTGAGCCTGACTGTATCAATCCTGGTGTGGTTAAATGGTACTGTGACAGTTTCATTTATTGTGACTATTCGGATACTGTAACCAAAATGGTCTGGTTCCAAGGTGGTAATAACAAGTGGAGTCTAATGTACTCGGTAATATAACCAATAGCCTGTCTACAACCATTGATAACTTCATACAAATCAACACCCTCAAAGTTTATATAACATTGCACAAAACAAACTACTATCTCAAGTCCAACACACATGAAAATGTTTTTAGTTTTTCAAGATTACTCAGTTAGTGAACTCGAACTCGATAGATTTTTTCAAGTTTGTGATCAGGATATTTTTTTTTTCAAGTTCAAGTTCAACAAAATGATCTAGTTCTTTCAAGTTCAAAGCCTTGCTGCCCTCACTACAAATGGTTAGTATTACCAGTAAATGCAACATTACCTGAACGGAGTAGATATTATGGTGTTTGGTGTCTTGATATCAGCTCTTTGTGGTGTAATGCCAGAAAAGTCTGTATCAACGGGTGCATTTATTCCACCCTTTAATGGCGTATCTACGTTGGTTAAAGCCATGACATTAAGAGCTTCTTGCATAACAGTATCCTAGAAAAATGTGATATTAGTTGCTTGTTTTCAAATCTTGCAAAAGTAATTTCTGTAGTAAAATCATCTTACTGTGGAGGGCATTGGTGTTCGTGCAGTAAAGCTGTTAGTTGTATTAGGTGTGACATTGTAACCAGAAAGAAGGGAATCTGAGACGGTGTTCCCACTTTCTTGAGTAGCTAATTTTGCAGCTTGGCCAACTTTAACTACTTCTTCCAGCTCAGCATCAGAAATCTGTTGATATGGTCATTGAATCAAAAAAACATGTTATACAATAATCATTTACTCAAAAATCATATCAAAACAAACAGTTTTACCAATTCCTGATTAAATTAATACGTTTATACTACCATACTCTATAGCTATAGTATGATTAACAGTGTGTACAACTCTACACACACGCTTATTAAGGCCATCATAAAAATGCAATTGCATACACAAAAATCTTTTTTTGAAAAGAAGATGATGAAAACTTGTTCACAATAACAAAGATGTTGTAGCAAACGAATCCAACAAAATTTTCCGTATTTTCAGGAATCTGGCTTGTAACAGGATTTGATATAAATCTTACATCTCCAACAATACCCTCTGGAAATATGATAATGGTTGTCACTGACTGCTATGGCTTAGGCTTTCTTTTGTACAACCATTTTGTTCTTATCATGCTTCTGATAAGTAAGCTTATCAACAGTTTGGGTGGTACTGGGATCTTTTGGAGTAGAAGGTGGCATGTACTTAAGTAGTAGTAGCGATGTACTAAATTTAGCACTATTTCGAAAATTCTGCACCAATATTAATGGTTTTTGTTGTTCTCAAGTATTTCAACTTTCCTGACAGATTTCGAACGACATGACGACATATTTACTTTTTTAAGCCTTTGTAAAAATTTTGAGTTGTTTGGTTCGATGTAAAGATGGTGCGTTTAGGAGATTTTTTTGTAGTTTCACGTACACAAAAACAGTTTGTTTTTTATTATTCATCAATGAGGTGACAATTATAAGCATAAGGCCCTTGTTTGTCAGATATTTTAAGCGTTCCTCATTGTTCATTCAAAAGAGCAAGCTTTTCCATAGAAGGACTGGCACAAAATCATTAGACCAGTGGTTCTCAAACTCTTTACTTAAACTTTTTCTGTGGCGGCTTCCTTACAGCTTTTTTGTGAGTTACCTTCCATTATACTACAAAATTATTGGCAATTTCCCATGTACTTGTGAGAATGGTTCTACCACATATGCCGGTAAGCTCCTAAGGCATTTTCAGTATAAAAATCCCTATTCATTACAAACCAACATAATTTCATGGTCATAGTTTAGTTAGCGCAATTTCCAGACCAAGAAAACTGTACGTACAGCAAAACATTGCAATTTTGTCAAAAAGAGAAGCTTTAAATATTATAAAAAAATATGTTTGAAAAACTGTTCTATATCCATAGCTTGTAGCATGTTGTATAGTCTACCCACCTTAATCGGACTACACCTAAATGGACTACATGCCTACCCTAATCGGTTTTTTTCATAGGTCCCTATCCAAATCCATTTTTCCTTGCTTCATTAGGTGTACTACTAATGACTCTCAATACACCTAATGAAGCAAGTTGAAAGCTTGTGCAGAGAAGTTAAAAAGAAAAGTTAACCTAGAGTCCATCCAATATCTTGTTTTTTATTTTATACCATATATTGATTACACTGGTCTAAAAAATCAAAAAAAAAATTTGTTGCATGAACTTTGATGATTGATTTGGTTAAGTTTTGGTTGCTGAATCCAATTCTGAGCTCAGAATTGCTCTATCACGTCAGGTTTTTTCGCTGCGCATTTTCCCCAATTTCATAAATTGATCAAATTTAGACTTTCGTTAGTGACGGTACGGTGAGCGTATAACAGCAACAGATCAAATATTGTTATTGAAATCACCTATGATGAAGCCTCGGCTGGAAGTTTTGTTGTAGCACAGAATGACAGAGTTTTCAGTAAACTTTAATCTAGTGGTTCTTAATCTTTTTTCAATCACGGACCTCTTTTCGAATTTCGAAAATATATGTGGACGCATTCATTTTTTCTTTCGTATCTCATTACTTAGTTACCATCTTTATACATGGCGCTTGGTTTATACATCACGTTTGGTAGCTCATTACTGAGATACCGTCTTTATCTATATACATCTGCCCTAGAGACTTAAAAGGCCAATGCTTTTTGTGACAGCACCCTGTTCTTTAGTAAAACGTAAACATTGTCAACAATAAACATGACATTGTTCGTATAACGTAAAAGAAAATTGACAGCTCAAAACGAAGCCTGAAAAGCGTGTTACTTCACAATGGAAATAAATATGCATCGATTCCAGTAGGACATTCTGTGACACTCAAAGTAACGTAGGCTATTAAAACACTAAGCATGTGCTGGAAACACTGAAGTACAGTGATCATGGCTTGGGATTATCATGTGTAGACATAAAAATAATGAACCTTCTGTTAGGACAGCAAGGTGGTTACACAAAATACCCTTGTTTTCTCTGCTACTGGGATAGCAGAGCCATAGATGAGCATTGGATAAAAGATAAGTAGCCAGAAAGGAGCAGTTTAACACCTGGAGAGAAAAATATCATTCATAACCCGTTAGTAGACACCAAGAAGATCATCCTGCTGCTACTTCCCATCAAACTTGGGGCAATGAAATGGTATGCTAAGGCTCTTGATCACAATGGAGATTGCTTTAAGTACATCTGCTAAGCCTTCCCAAGTCTCAGTGAAGAAAAGAAAGAAAAAGGCCGGGGTTTTAGTGGCCCACAAATAAGGAAGCTGATCAGAGATCCAAACTTTGCAGCATCAATGAAATCAGTTGAAGCAAGGGCTTGGAATGCTTTTTCTTTAGTTGTTAGTAACTCTTTTGGCAACAGAAAGGCAGAGAACTATCGAGACCTCTTAAAAGAAATCTTATCCAGCATGCAAGAGATGAAATGCAATATGAGCATAAAGCTACATTTTCTGAAAACCTTGGGGATTTCAGTAAAGAATAAGGTGAGTGCTTTCACTAAGACATTAGAGTTATATGAAAGAGCGCTACCAAGGCCAATGGGACTGCCACATGATGGCAGATTACTGCTGGAACTTGAAGGGAGAAAATTACACCACTACCCATAAACGAAAGCCATTAAAACGAAAATTTTCGGGCTCTTAAAGATTGTGGCATTTCCGTATCATTACATTGATTGTTCAACGGTTGATTTCTAGTGATGTTTTTTAAATGATTTCGAGGCTTTGTGTTCGTGTTTTGCATGATTAAGCGTCCCTGCAGTTTTGATTAAAACAACCTCTTCATTTCAAGGCGGTTTCTGATTTGCGGTATTATTTATAATGAACATATATATTATCTCAAAAACGTGATGTGATAGAAAAAAAATAATGCCAGATTCGGATTCAGCGCCCCAAAATTAGGTAAAAAGACCCCAACACAGTCTGCTGCAAAAACCGTGTTGACCAGTGTTATATATCGGGTTAACACGGTTCAGTCACCTCAATACAAATAAAAGTAGGCATAGGCATAATGTGTTTGGAGAACAAGCCAAAAACAGATCACTAAATAAAACTTGTTTACTGCATTACATAACTACACAGTACACAACAACATTATTTATAATTATAGGGAGATCCCTGATATTTAATCTGTCCCACAACATTTCTTACCTTCTTTAAAAAATCGATGCCTATGGGCATGACCGTGACTAGTAACAAATTATACTAACCCACAAATCACTGTGGCACTGGGTGACCACTGTAGTGTGGTATAACAATAGCGTAACAACTTTCAACTTAAATGCAGTAATCGTAAATTAAAATTACAGTAACTCAAGTAACTGAAAATTAAAGTTATTTTTATTCATTTAAACACAACTAAAATAAAAAAAAACTCGTCTTGAATGCTAAAACAACAATTTGCAGAAATGAGTGCACAGTCAAGTCACATGTAGTTTAATCTTGCTAGCTAGGATGTAAAGCAGTATGACATTTGCCGAAAGTTGGAATAACTTAACCCTGCGTTAAACTATGTCCCATGAGCTGCTAAATCTGGTTAAAGATTACAATAACACTTATTACATGTAACTAGCTCAATGATTTACATATATATAAATATCTGATAGCCTATCATTTACAAAATATTACTTTATTATTACAATAACACAAAGCAAATGTTTCTTAATTACTATTCATTTACTTGTGGTGCAGGAAGAACCAGTTTAGAGCGTTTTCGAGCTGGCTCAAGATTTTGGTTACTTATAAGGGAAGGAATATCTTTCTCTTTTAGCTTCTGCTTATCCTTGTGTCTAGCTTTGTCTTCTTTCACCCTACATTCAACAAAATAACAAACACATTGTTTGTTATCTATACATATTTGCATACCAGTAGATCCTATTTTGTACAGTTGTGTTACTAAGTGTGTTAGTTAATTAATACTATTACTTTTACACATATGTTGTTTTATTTAATCTATTAATTTTAATTGATCTATAAAAAACTATGTATTTCAAACGTTTTTCATAACCATTGCATCACTTCTGTGCATATACGGGTGTATATCATCTGAGTGACAGTATTTGAGTGACATAATTATGACATAAATTATTCATTCGAGTGACAAAATTAACCCTAACCCATTATTGTATTGTATTGTATTTTGAACAGTACTTACCAATGTGTCACTCAAATGATCTGTCACTCAGTTGATCAACTACCGCATATACTTTTACATACTTTATTCAATGTGGTAGACAGACCACAAACCAATTTTCAAACCTGTCATCTGTGTAATTGCTAAGCCTTTATTGCCACATGTTTTTTAATTTGTCACAAGCAATATGCAAGTCTACCATTGCGCATATGCAATGTACAGTTGTAGCTGTGTCAGTAAGATACAGATTTGCCGTTTTGAATAAACACTTTGGCATCACCTAAAATTTCACCCAGGGAGCATGTTTTTTCAAAGAATTTCTTTTTGTTTAAAAGTGTTTTGTCAAAGCAATGCAAGAACCTCTAGCAGCAAAAGGAAGTTTGTGGTAATATTTAACAATTTTAAGTATACATATTGTTTGGTAGCTTATCCGTGCACAAAATATTGTTTTTATTACACTGGCACTTACAATCTCGTTATAGCATTGCAAACATTATATGACCCCAATTCGGTACACAGTCATTTACAGACCCTCCTGTAATTGTAATCCCTGTATACAATTCAAGGGTACATGTGAATGTTTTTTATCAAAACTAATCTAATACTGGATATTACACAAACAACCAACATAGTTCGTTGATTGATTTACATTTGAATAAATACCTAGTTAAAAACTCTAATTTACTTCTGATTTACCTAAAGAATAAAAGTTCCATTTAATCATGATCGGCCAATTCAGCAATAAAATTTTTCATTCATCAATTTTCTCTGAAATAAGGCATTTGCGTTTACACATGCCTCACAAAATATTTATCACTGTCAACTAAAAATCACAAAAACTTCATTAGCTGCAACCCAGTGTATGTGTGGCAGGTGGTTTTTTGCTTAGCCTCATTTTCTTTTTAATTTTTAAATATTACAGTGTAGGCCTTGCATTCTGTGTACGGCACTGCATGCAAGATGCCAAACAAAATTCAGGTTCTTCATCTCGTGAAATTCATTTAATTTGCAAACTTATTCTTAGAATAAGTTTATTTCTAACTGATAGAACAGGTAACTAAAGCCTACTTCGCGCCGGGTATACTCATTTGACCTATTTTTATAGGTAGAGTTATTTATGACAATTACATGGATGACCAAAATTGACCGTATAGAAATGTTTCAACATTAAACGCCTTTATATTTGAAAAAAAACATTTTGAATTTTCAGTGCTGAAGCCATTACACTTTCTTTTTATTAAATCTAAAAAATGTGCTACATCTCACAACTATGTTTATCACATCATTCGAACTTAATATTATACAGTAGAAATTGTTTATTGTGACGCCTGAAGGAACTTCTGAAAAAGTGTCACTATAAGCGAATGTCATCGTAGACCAAGTCAAGGAGGATGGCAGCAGATGACCCTAGATTGTGATTATTGTTGAATCGGCTAGGTTTACTACAGCACATCGCTAGGATTATGCAATATTTTCAAAATGTAGGTTAACAATAAATTGTCAATTCATAATTTTTTGACCAAATACTTAGTTTACACTTTACAGCAATTAATCAAGCTTAGTTCACAGAAACGTTAACAACTTAGCTTTAGAGTAAGAGTAGCAATCATCACACTGCACAACAAAACACAGTATATGTCCTATTATTTTGCTAAGCTGGTGTCAATGCATGGTATGACATTAAAACAATTTCTCAGTGTATAAGGAAAATATGTGCATATTCAAGTGAACAACAAAAAATCAACTACAGCTTAAGCTGACAAATTTATCCGTTATTGCGAAAAGTGCCAAATTTGTGACATTAACACCGAAACCCCCTAAAGTGTGAGAAATTATTTTCAGACCGGAAAATCAATAAGCAATATCTTTATAAGTTCATAATTCCAACATTAAAAGTGCATCACTAAAAACAGAAAAATTATACATTATCTGAGTTTTGATTCGATGTGTTTTAGTAAATCCAAGCAGATTGGTTTAAACTGATGAATTTTTTTTATCTATTACAACATGTTTTTAAGTAAACTTGTTGGGGCACCTTGCAAGCTCTTTATCCAGATGATCTTGACGCAAACGTCTAAAGTTTGGATCTTTAGGATCAAATTTTTCTTCACTTGTATCATAAAATCCCAGAGCAGGGCGCTTTTCAAATGGGATTTCTGCATTGTAATCAATCCTGCCCCTTCTTCGGCGTTTTTTACGAACAGCAATGCCGGCAGCTTTTAATTCTCTCCGTTTTTGAAGTGAAGCCAAACGTCTGCAAACACAAAACTGTAAGTTAGAATACGTTTTTGTAAGCTTTAGCGTTAATTGTTTTATACCGCACCTGTTAGTGTTAACTACGATATATAAACTCTGGTAAAACAGTAGCAGAATTAATTCATTAAAAACTCTGTTTCACTCAAAATAAATACAGTATGTAGCCTGTAAAGAATTACATTCTTTTTTCGTAATCTACCATGCTGAAGCTCACCCGTATGGGTTTGGGAAACGTTAGTTCATAAAAGAATTAATTCACCATCTGAGCACCTTTTGTTATTGAAATTATGCCTGATGGCAAACATAGTATATAAACCTCATAATTAAGATGTTAAGATCATACTAATCAGAAAATCAGTTCAGATCAGATCAGATCAGTTTGTGGGATTCCAACCCACGCTTGCAACAAGCAATGCATGTTTTGTTTTCAAGACCGCATTACTATTTAAACATATAATTGCGGAGTTGTACCTTACCACTACTGAATTACATCGATGATGCGAGCATGTGTTCATCGGTAAATTATTCGTTAATTGCAGGTTCTGTCGCTTTAAAATCACTGTCAGTCGATTGGTAGAAACTACTTTAAACAAATAATGTCAGCAGAAAAGAAGAATTCATAGAAACTAGAATACATAGTGAGAATTAAAATATTTGTTTACTGAAGGAAAGAATGATGACTCTGTTTGTGCTACTTTCTATCAGTCTGTATCAGAAAAAAAGCTGGTAAATTAGAACATCATTTTTCATCCAAGCGCAACACTTATGATGAAAAATATTCTCTCAGGTCAAAGGTGCAGAGAGAAAAGTTTCAAAAATGGCATAAAAGTTTGAATCAGCAGCAGCTGGTATTTAAAGCAGAAACGAAAAAAACGGAAGCAATTGTACCATGGGGATTGCGAAGAACATTAAACCCTTTACAAATGGTGAATTTATTAAAGACTGTTTGATCAAAACTACTGCTCAGTTGTTTCCAGGTAGGCCGGACATACGACGAGCTTTCATGAATATTCAGCTATCAGCAAGGACAGTTGCACGACGAGTAGATAAACTGTCGGACACAATTCAAGTGCAACTGGATGAAGACAGATCAAAAGCACAGTTTGTAAGCTTAGTTCTGGATAAATCCACTGACATAACAGGATGCGCACGGCTTTGCATTTTCATCCAGTATGTTTTTGAAAGTTTAATTATGAAAAAAGAATTACTTCAGTTAGTATTGCTTCCGAAGACAACTACTGGCCAGGACATCAGCCATGTGTTGTTCAAAAATTTACAGAAGCACAATGTACCAGTGGATAAAATATCGTCAGTTGCTACAGATGGAACACCATCAATGATAGGGAAAACAAAGGAGTAATTGCACTTCCAAGGAAAACAAAATTATTATGTGATTTTAATGCGTGTCATTGTTTCATACACCAACAATTGCTTTACACCAAACACACCGTAATTGAAGATGTTACGACAACTGTGATAAAGATTGCAAACTACATTCCCGCACGCACACCATTCGAAATGATCAACTTTCAGTTAAAAATTTTGAATCGAAAAATTTTTATGATTTGCCCTAAACATGACAAGAACAACAAGAAAATTGACCTTTAACAAATGTGCGTCTGTTAGATGTAACTTTCCTTAAAATTACAAAATAAGTGAAAAATGACGTTGAAGCCAGATTTCTGGCTGTTATTCTCAGATCAAGTGGCTTAATGTGGGTATTTATCCTTGCTTCCAAGGATGGGTAGTAAACAGATAAGTAGAGATAATAAAGATAATTTTAGAGTAACGTTATTGTAAAAATTGGGATTGTAGAGGTGTTTTCCTATAGTTGTGGTCACATGATTAATTCTTCTCAAAACAATCCATGACTACACTTATTATTTCCACAAAGTTTTGCAGATATTACCTACATGCAAAAAAAGTTATTTTTTTGAAGTACAGTATACCGGGTACCCTTATAAATTGTGTCCTTATCATGTAACCGGATGCAATTGTCATTAAAATGATAAATTGCATCCATCCAACAATCCAGAGCAACAGTACATTACCGTACAGTACCCGGATACAAGTTATTGCCAGGTTGTAGGCTACACCAATGATGCAGACTAACTATAAGCTACATGGAATGTAGTTGACCCCTGGGATGGACAACTTTTCTTGGTGAAATTGTTTGAGATTTAGCTTATTTATTATTTAGCTATTTAGCTTATTTGTAATGCAATGCTCATAATTGGTGAGAGCATTGCATTACAAATAAGCTAAATATAAATATTTACTTGTAAGCGTATACAGTCAGACCTCGTTAATCCGGACCACTTTGTTTCGTCATAAAATGTCCGTTTAGCGGGGTATCCGGATTATCGGAAAGCGAAAACTCAATCAATACTGCAAATGCAGCACTGTTTTCAAAAAGCAGTATGCACCTTACTCCATTTTAAAGTATGCGTAGGAGTTTAAAGAGTGAAACTGCAACATTATTATGCGTAGAAAATCAGCTATTGTTTTCGTCAAGTAACTAAGTAGTTACTTGTAATCCGATAAACTAGATCAGCGTGGTCCAACTACTTTTGACTTACGGGCCACTTTACAAAAACGTGACAACTTGCGGGCCATTTCCAATACTATTACCACTATTATTACTATTATGACGTAACACACTATTATGACGTAACAAACAAATGGATGATGCGATGTAATGATGCTGTTGCAATTATTGGATTATGCCAAATTTCTGACTGTTGTGCAATAGCCAGTATTAGGGTTCCAATTTAAAAGATACATAACATGAAAACTGTGGTATATTTAAAGGAAACAAAAACGTCCGGAACACTAGGTACATATCAGCCTTTAAGAAGCCCAGCTGTACTGACGAGACCAGATAGGTTGAAACAGTATAGGCCCTGCTGTCTACAACTTTGAATTAAATTTTTGACACTTTTTATCCAAATGCTATACTTGTTCTAATTGAAATAAATTAAATCAATACTGTGAAAGCTCGCGGGCTGCAAAAATTTTATCGGCGGGTCGCATGCGGCCCACGGGCCTGTAGTTGGACCACGCTGAACTAGATTATTAAGAGTGAAGTGAAAATGATTTATGATTGTCCTAGATATTGTACATCTAGGACAATCGTGAATCATTTTCGCTTCACTCTAAATAATAATCTGGTTTATCGGATTTTATCGCTATTTATTTAGCACATTTGTTCCACAACTTTTGTGTCTGAGTCGAACAGCGGGGTTTCCAGATTAAAGTGGTAAAATGCATGCATGGCATAGGAAGAAATCCGTTCCCGGCAGTTTTGTCGGATAACGGGGATTCCGGTTGTTTGGGGTTCGGATTAACGAGGTCTCACTGTATTGCAATAAGAATCATATAGTATTTTTGCAAAGATATAACAATGCTATTGTAGTAAAAACATTTAAGATAACCTAAACTGTAGCAGAAATATGCAATATACAAATATATGAAACTGACAAGATTATGGTGTGTTAATTACAGATTAAATTAAAATTTGAAAAGGCGAAAAACCAATAAGTTAGAATGTTTCCCTCATTGTTTCTGTTTAGGAATTCTATTACCATGGTAATTTTTTTTTGAAATAATTCATTCACAGCACACCTGCAAATTTTTTACTAGTGATCTGGGGTACAGTGTTTGAAATCTTTTGAAGTACACTGCGCATGTTACTATATACTTTTACAAAAATATGTAAACTTAACATTAGAAAAAGTGACAACAAAAGAGAAAAACATTGCAAACAGCAAAAAATAGATGTCTTATTTATCTATTACCTAGCTTCTTCAAGCTGTTTTTCACGTGCTTTGCGCTTAGCCTTTTTCCCTTGGGTGTTGGCAAGTCTTGCCCTAGCTTCACTGAGCATTTCATGTTCATCCTCATCCATGTCAACCGGATCAGGCCGTGCAGGTTTCGTTTCAGGTGCTGGGTCAATTTCACCAGGTTTAAGTTTCCTTGGATCATCAGCGTTGTCATCATCTTCATTATGAGCTGCTTTGTCTCTGAAAAGTGCAATTTCTTAAATTTCATTTCAATTTGCAAATTTCATCATACTATTTGTACCCTTAGCGCATGCAATTTTACTACAAACAAACATTCAACAAAAAACATATGTAATAAGCCAAAACGTCTTTTCGTGCAAAATCATGAAATTCTGTATTATAAAGGCATCAGGCCAGGTAAAATGCTAGAAATTGGTATTTTTTTAAATTTAGCTTATGAAAACTTGTAAGTTTGTTTAACAAATAATAATCAAATGAGATTGCAGGTACAATACATTGAATAGGCTAACAAGAACTAAGCACATCACAACAATGTAACAAGCTTAATAGCATTTGGACTACGAAGTAATAAACAACGACAGTTTCAGATTTATCAGTGTGACTAATTATTTTCTGAGTTAGTTAAGTGCTGAGAATAGTCATAAAGTACAGTTGTATGTTATATTATTTAGTTGTGCTAAGTTATAATATTAACACCGTCTATTTGCTGACCAGCGCCGCTAATTTGATGTTTTTCGTCTGCAATAAAAACGCAGCTCGCAATTACTAATTACACAAAAAGTAGTTGCTGTTATTTAAAACTGTTATTATTAACAACTTTCGGTAGGTACCTTTCACCCAAGCATGATTTATTGCAAGTTGATGCACAAGCAATTGTGTAATTAGAAAGTTTCCAAAAAGTGCGCCTAATTAGAACGTTTTACCATATCAGTTAGTACAAGTGTCCTAGATTTTGCTATGGCAGGTTCAAGCAGCGTACTTTGAAAACAAAATTTACATGCAACCACCAGGGGGCATCACACACATGTGCAAAAATCCAATTTTGTTAGTCAGTCATTCAGTTTTCTATCTAAAAATGAATTATTGAAATAAACAAATTAAACAAGTTAACAAGCTCAAAATCAAAACAGTAGCTTATTGTTTTATCGGCTGTTTCACACTTCACTGACAAAACTAAATGTTTGACGCCTTACAAGTTTCCTAAATCACGTGATTTCATATTTTATAGTTTTATCTGATTTTGCCAATTTTGAAGTTTATTTACTTAAAGCAGGGGTGGGCAAACTTTTTGTACTGAGGGCCACATTTGAAAAAATGTTGCCGCCGGGGGGCCGCACACTCTCATTACAAAGTGGGAAAATTTACCCGGTGTGTAAATAAACGCATATTCATATTAAACACAATTTTTGTATTTAACACTCAGTTACGTTTAAAGCTATGCAATCATCATCACAAAACTTAATGAGACTTGTGCAACTGTTCACAGTTTTTCACAATCTTCTGCAAATTGGGAGCAAGTTTGCTGGTAGATATCCTCATAACATCACGCAAGTTGGTGTCTGTCAGCAAAGACCTGTTCTTCGACTTGTTTATGTTTAAACAAGAAAATGCTTGTTCGCATATGTATGTGGATCCAAACAGTGTCAAAAACTTAGCAGCAAAGTTTTTTAACGCGAATTTCGATAAAATAGTATTTAACAGTCCATTCCTTATTGAAAACACGACTTTCGTCTTCAATCTTTCGCTTCTTAACAGCACTCATTATTTTAACAGAGTAAAAATATAAATCTTTTATTTTTTTACAAAAATCCTGTCGAAGTAGAAAACATTAAACTGTGCGTCTCAAATAACAATGAAAAGCTATTTGGAAAAGTAGAAGTACTGGTAGGCCTATGGTAGCCGCTACCGTATTTGTATTTTATGATCAAACAATGGGTGAGAAGTGTACGGCTAGTTGCTGAGAGCATGTTGCAATACATGCGCGACTGACGTGTGTGTGTTTACGCACTGAAAGTGAAGAGAAAAACACACTCGTAAAGGGAATAATATTTTGTCATGTAACCTGTTTAATTAAAACAATAAGTGATGAGTAGGAGTTTCTGCAAGTGCCGGCGGGCCGCATAAAATGGGCCCGCGGGCCGTAGTTTGCCCACCCCTGACTGAAAGTAATGATTACATAGCCTAACAAAAAAAAATGTTCTGGTGCCAGAGATGTTTCAATGGTTTTACAGAATTCATTTTTTTTTTTGAGATACTGATGTTTTAATATTTTTATCTAATACGTGTTAACCACATACAAAGGCATCTTATGGAGTTTAATAAATTTGTAATATTGTGATAAAGTTGGAATAAAACCACTCCAGGAACAGGATAAACCTCATTTTCATAAAAAACTATATACCTTATTTTATTTTATTACCGAGAAGAAGTTATTACAACAACAGACACTTTCCAGACTGATAAATCTTACAACATGATAATCCAAAGTAAGGCTGATAAACTCTCCATTTTAACTATTGTATGATACTTGTAATGTGAACCATACAGTTCTCAGTAGTAGTGTTACTGCAGGTGGAGTGCTTGACAAAGATTTAATATCTTGTACTTAACCACGTCAGTTTATGAATACTCATTTGCTACAGTGTAGCATCAGCAAGAATCAAGAGTAATTAGTGTTATTAAAACTTACAAATATGTCTAATATAATATACAAACAGTTTCCTTAAATCAATCATTGAAATCTACTTAAAGGATTGACAAAGCAGGACAAAACTCATTTATAACATTTTTCGAGCAAAAACGCACTTACAAAATAATCATAATAAATGCTTACAGTAAGTATTCATAATGTTCCAGGCATTGAGCAGCAGTACGACCAACGATGGGTGCAATGGTGCGCCATTGTGTTGGCATTAATTTTGCCAAATGAAGCAGCTTTTCCTCTTCCTCTCTTGACCATTCAGTTTTCTTAATGCTAGGATCTAGCCATTCATACCACCGTGCCTATTAGAAATAAAAGTTTTCATAAACAAGACTGGAAATTTACAATCATAGTCAACAACAATATAGTAACTAACACTCAACAAGAAATTCAAGACCACATACATTATTACTTATTACAGTTAATGAACTAAACAATTCATGAATGGCTTGCCAACACCAGGCTTTGCTTTTACATTTGACGTTACTGTGAGGAGGTACGAAAGTTGGTTGGCAGGGTGCCAACAGAGTAGCTGGCTGGCGCAATAAGTGAAAAAAAAGGACCATAGACTAAAAAATTTATTTACAGCTAAAATACTTGCTCAAATAGAATATAAATGCAGCTTCACAACTCTACCTAACAAATTACCATTATTTGCAAATAATCAAGCTGCAAGCTTTTTTTATTTGTCCAAGGCAGTGGTTACCAAAGTATGGTTCCCAAACACTGTTTGGGTCCCATAAATGAGTTGTGCCGAGGTGATGCAAAGCTATGTTTGTAATAAAATACATTGTTTAATAGTGAGTGGACCACACTGCTACTGCTTGTCTGTGTGTGTCTGTAGTGTATAGGTACATTCGACAGAGTAGGTTAGTGACATTGAAAACAAACTTAGCAACTTACTGCAAAAAATCATCCATACAAGCATTATTTTTTGTGTTAAAGTAAAACAACAAAACGAGACAAAACAGACGTTGCAAATATAGATTAAGTTTACAATTTCTATGCTCATGATTTCTTGCTTTTTTATATAATTATCATCACTGTTAAAGATTGAGTTTAGTTGTGAAAGATCTGGTGAAACATAAGGTCAAATGGTGACATCGTTTGTTGCAAGCAAAGCCAAGTAACTATAACTGCAGTCAGGCCATACATTGTAGTGAGAAAGATTATATTATTATTCGCATAAGAAAGTATCAAATAGTAAAAAATGAGCATTCAAATAGCGATTTGTACTATCCCCATTGAGATTTCACTCGGGTGATTTTTTCGTCTGTCTAACTTAATTAAGAAAGTGAGGGAGGGAACCCTAGTTAAAGAAAGGTAAAATTCATTTGTCAAAAATCTCTGTGTGAATCCATTCTTCTTTATCCAAATTTATTCTGATCATCATGTATGTTTCTTAAACAATGCCCAAATTAATCACTTTCGGTCAAAAAATGGACAAATAATAGCAAAAGATCCTGCAACAGTCTCTCATATCCTCGTCTGGAAAGTACGGTAGTTTACGATGAAAAATCATGAACACAAAGGTGCAAATTTTTGTAAGCACTGAAGCCACAATCTTTGCTTACTTATTATATAGTGGCGTTCAAATAACCAGTGTTAATAACCAACCAGATAAAAAAGTTCAGCGTGCATGTTGATGAATCCTGTGAGTGCAGCTGCCACACTTTTCTCTATAGCTCATACTAGATATTTGTGTAAAATAAGTGTAAAGTAACTGTTATTGGTTTGGAACTATTCAAAATTCTGGCTTTGATTAATTAATTTACAAAAAAATAATTATTCCAGAATGTTTTTGAATTGTAAATTATTCTACTTTGCACATCTCTACCCACTTTACATTATACAACAGCAACTACTTAACCGCAAAAGTTAAGATATCCTACTTTGTTCATGGGATTGGTTTCATGAAATCACACTACATGTGTGATCTAATTTTGCTAAGCTGCCACCAATGATTGCCCAATACTAAAAACCTTAAAATCCTTGCACTAGCATCACAAAAGATCTCCTCTGTACATTCGTACAAGTATATTAAATTTTGAACACAGCATTGACATTTACGAACAATTATGGGTATCTGGCCACAGTTTTATTATCATCATTGGATTACAGTGTTACCTTGCATTGTTTGGCTGACTTCCTATGTAACAAAGATGCAATTCTTGACCACTGGTTTAATCCATACTTCATGACAGCAGCTTTCAAAATTTCATCCTGCAAAGCAAATATCTGAAACTGATCAAGTATTTAAGCAGGAATAAAAAAATCAAAATATTTTTATTTACAGTTGTTACAGATGTTTTGATTCTTTGTTGAAACCTCATTTCACTATGTTTTAAAACATTTTGGCAGTTTAATCCTGTTCGAATTACAAGCTAGTACTGAAGTTCATTAAGAATTAAAACTCGATACTGAAAATATAGTAATGGAACAAATTGAACAAAGATTCTTTCCGCAACTCATAACTAATTAATATCTATACAAAAAATATAATTTTACTATCAGTTCTAAGTGTAAAATTCCACCTCAGTATTTCTCCAGACTCCACCTTTGATAGTAATCCTAGGCATTTTATCTTACAGTTTTGCAGAACATACAACAAATAATATGCTAAAAATTTAAAATATAAAACATTGCAAAAATTATCTTATAAAGCCCAAGCAATTGCATGTTAACGCCCATTGAATTCACAAAATTTTCTTGATAAACTCATAAACCAAAGTAAATTTGACCAGATGTCATGATGGTAACATCAGTTGCCCCAATTTATCGGCACCATATCGGAAACAAACGGAAACCATGACTCTTAAAAAGGCATGGTAAAACAAATGAAAAATTCACCATTG
This sequence comes from Clavelina lepadiformis, assembly GCF_947623445.1. Classification (NCBI taxonomy): domain Eukaryota; kingdom Metazoa; phylum Chordata; class Ascidiacea; order Aplousobranchia; family Clavelinidae; genus Clavelina; species Clavelina lepadiformis. The sequence goes on from NC_135242.1 coordinate 14,298,833, forward strand.
AATTCATGTAGCATGATACAGACAACCTAATGTCCTGTTATTCCAGTGCATAGGCCCACTACGTGTACAAATCATCTCAAAAATTATACGGGCTTATATGCGCAACCTATTACCCTAATTTCTAGAAAACCACAATGTGTCGATTGTAAAAACATCTAGGCGTAACAAAGTTTTTGTTATTAAATCCATGAATGTATACAAAAATATTACAAATTCTTAATGCCAATGTTAGATAGTTTGATAGTTTATTTTTTAATTTGACAGTAAATTCAAAAGTGTATACAATCAATGACAAATGTATTGGCTTAATCGCTGGGTAACTGCCCAGTCCATCCCCTACAAGCTTTTAAAACACAACAGATAATGTTTTTATTCACACATTCAAACAACTGTTTACTTTACGAACCAGTTCCGGTTTGTTGCAGCTTATTCAAAACAAGTTGCAGAGCAGTATGTAGGATAATTAATGGGAAATAATTTCCTAAACTTTAAAGTACTTACAAAAAATACCCAATGTTTTTACTATAATAACTGAATATTTAGCTTACAGTAGATAAAAATGTTTTCTCTGCATCTCATTTATAAAGATGTCAGATTTCTTCATGAAAAATTATAAAGCATTATGTGACCTAAAACAACTGCTTTTTGTCTCCTATTTAGACAAAAAGGTTATTTTTACCTATTTTTGGATCTAAACCTAAAATTTAAACCTAGGCTATAGTTTAAAATACAAATTTTTTTAAACTTAAAAAAAATTTGAAATGTAGTCTTAAATGTCAGTTGCGTAGCCCTATTTTGGCTAAAAGATTTTGACAGCTGCTCAAGAATCTATGGTTCTTCATACCCTGCCAAAAATACGCCAAGCCTAAAGATCTTGTTTTTACGCCTCAAAAACCACTTTATAACGCCAAAAACTGAAGTGTATTATAACACTTATACATACTATAGTTAGGGCTACCATATTTTCCTCACTCAAAAGGAGGACACGTTCCTAGTACAAAGTAGACTCCGTTTATTATGACCACCTTGGGAACGGAAACTTTTGGTCATAATATCCAAATAGTTACAATAAGCGAAACTACAGTACCGTTTAACAACACTGCAGAATCGATACAAGTAAAAACAAAATGATAAAAAACATTTATGGTCAAACGTCATAATAAAGGCACATTTTTTTGTAAACTTGCTTATGTGAAATGTGGTACCTATTGACACGTTTTAATAATAACAACTTTAAATAACAGCAACTACTTTTCCTGTAATTAGCAATTTGCGTTTTCACTGCGGACGAAAAATATCAAATTAGCCGCACTGTTCCGCAAATAGACGCTGTTAATATAGATGTTAACAAAAACGATTTAATCGAGTTGTTTCACTATGCACATGTTAAATAAACAGGACAAACAATGCACAACTAAATACGTTAACTTACAACTGTACTTGATGACTATTCTCGGCACCAAACTAACTTAGAAATTATTCTTAGTCTATCTGGTAAATCTGAAACTGTCCTTGTTCATTACTTCGTAGGCCTAATGCTAATAAGTTACAATATCACTTATGGTTTGAATCAATAATCACTACTTTTTTTTAATAATATGTATTATATTTGGTGAACGTAAACGGAAATATTGCAAATAGTATTGTCTACCAAACATGGGCGCCTACTTCAGTGGGGCGGCGATCCCCCAGGAATTTGACAAACAAGTGTTTATGATCATTTACAATTTAGAAAGCATCGAAAACAAGATTAATTTGGATTAAACTGACTTAAGCACTCAGGTTTAAAGAATTTAGCAATCACGCATATACCGGTAGTTTCCCTTATATAATACTAAAATTTAAAAAAAAAATTAATGAAGGGGTATTCTGTTAGCCTAATAATTCCATGTGATAAACAATTTAGCATTTTCGTCACGATTTCGTCTGGAGTATTCATTTACAATTATCCGTGGTCGTATGAAGTAGATTAGGAGACACTAAAAGCAGGCTGCAATTAAAAAAAGTGTTTCTGAATGATTTTCTAAAAACGACGACACCGAAAAAGGTTGAAAACGGCGAGTTCGAAAAAAGCTACAAATGGTGATATTAAAAAGGGCCGAAAACAACTACAGGTATATTTCAAAGAGCTGAAAAAGGACGACATTGGAAAAAGCTGAAAACTAATAAATTGGAAAGGGCTAAGCACGACTCTAGATTTTAAATGGCTGAAAACGGCGAGATCGGAAAAAGCTGAAAATAGTGAAATAAAATAGAGCTGAAAATACCGGGATTGAAGGCGACAATAACGAAAAGGGCTGAAACCAACCAAATTGAAAATGGCTGAAAATGACGAAATAGGTATTGTAAGACCTGAAAACAACCACAATGGAAAAAAAACTGAAAAGAAGTAAGTTATAATGTAAAGAAGTAAGCTTATGACTGAAAATATTTGAATCATGAATACCGTATTTTCTTGAATAGAAACCGCGGCTACTATTTTTTATTTTTTAACGTTTTGTGCGGCTTCTATTTTTATTACATGAAGTACTGGTAGTGTTGATTAGGTGACAATAAAATTCTGCACTCTCTTTTGACAAAAAGGTTTTATTCTATTACTATCCGATCACTACTGTAATGTGACAACTGTTGTTTTTCGCATGTGCAAGCTCTCAATGACAGCCTTTATATTGCACCGAAGCGATTTCAGCATTGTCTTCTGCTGCTTCTATTCGAGGGCCGCTTCTATTCAAGGGCAGTTTCTATTCAAGAAAATACGGTAGCTGAAAATAAAGAATTTAAAACCAATTAAAACACATGGAAAATAGCAAACACCTAAATATTAGCAAACTTTTCTTAGCACTTTAACCAATATTGAGAGCAGGAACATTACTGAAAGGTCTATTGTATTGTAAAGTGGTGTCTTCATATTTTTTGTACATTTGAGACGTATTAATTTGTCAAAACGCTCAACTTTAATTTTATATCGACAGCATAAAAGAGAGAAATGGAATTGAATGACAGATTTTATACCCTTCCATCCCATAAATTTGGGGATTTAACGTACGAGATTTGTATTTGTAAAAATTAAACTAGACTAGACTATATAGATTATAGACGAATGAACCTTTTTATCTATAAATCATCACACCCTGAATTTCACACGCGTTTTAATCCCCTTGATGATACAGTAATCGAATTATGAAAGGGATGTGCCAATTGGAAAAAGATTCGGATTTCTGAATTAGAATACGAATGCAGCAGGAGGCCTATAATAGATTTTGATATTCGTGCGCATCCGAATCAAATCTGCTAACTCTGCCCAAGTTTGTTAATTAAACTTGTGATGTACGGTGCATATTATACCACACAGATGGAAAATAATATATACTTCCTGGTTTGGGAAATCTACTTTGCGAAGCGTTGCGTTACGTGTCGCCTATGCATGACTTCCTGTGTATCGTTATAAATCGTGACGTGAGTTATTCTTTCATTCATAGCTATTCATTGCGTTACAGTCTACTAAGTTAACCCTAGAAAGTGGTCGACTTTATTATGTAGCTGTCCCAATGTTTTATCTAAATGTGTGCGTTTAAAGAAGCTTCAATATAATCAGAATATACAGTTGTCATTGTTGTGTAACCTTTGTAGTGAAGTGGGTAAACCTTACAGGTTAAGGTACCATACACCACTTTTCATTACAAACTATACCTATCAAGCAACTTGAAGTACTCTGTTGTTGTAGATACAAAAATTAACTAAATTTTATTGCAAGTATTTAATTGTCTTTACGATCGATCATACAAACAAAACTTTATGTTTGCTGTTGATTTCTTACTTTTTGCCAAATATGCAATTCGATTGTGAGAATAACAAAAATAGTCGATAATAATGCGTAATATTCGGACTCGCAGTTCGAAAAATGTGGTTATAACTTTGATGATAACGTACGCAAAAGATAAAAACATATATGATATACAAAGCGCTTTACCAAATTCAGTCTTTCATAAGCAATGTTGGAGAAGCGCCACGTGAAACACAATAGTCGTAACTCTTCAACTTATAAACGAGTTACGTTATGGCGACTGTAATAGTAAATTGTAATAATTTATATAATTGGCATTTTAATAAGCGATTGTGTGTTCTCCAGTTAGATGTAATGGAATATTTAGACAGGTGTATTATTCTTGGTTAATCATGTTATTCAAACAAATTGCATTACTAAACCGACATATTGACCTTAATATGAGTGTTTTCAAGTAGCGTCGCATTTCACAGTGTATTAAGTTGATTGTACTTGTGGTCAAAGCTTCGCTGACGAAAGAATAATGTTAAAAATTACATATGTTACACGTAGCATGATGCAAGCAACATGTCTGTCGCTGATTGGCTCAGATATAGGATATAAAAGTTTAGGCTTGGTTAAAATCGGCTAGCTAGTCTTTCCTCTTTTGCCCTTCTGGCTTGTTCATTATTCAATTGCAGTGATAGCTCTATTCGGATGTGAAATGGTGATGAAATTGTTTCTGATGTGACTACGACTATATTTTGGACAATATAACAATTTAGACCTTATGAATGTTGTGCTGATTAAGGAAACTGTAATGGAATGGTTGGTTTATGGTTGTTGAACTTGACCGGTTGACCACTTCACTACTATGTTTGCTTGTTGAAATGTTTATTGCGAGTGATGATATATGACTCTCGTAAGGTCGTTGTCTGCTTTTCTCAACCTTGGACGTAATTGTTCACTTTAACGAATTATTATCATATAAAGATGACAACAAAGTTGTCTAACTTGACACTGAACTTCTTCAAATTGAATTCAACAGTAGTTTCACAAGAATGAAAACTGTATAAACTGATTATATTGAAGCTTCTTTGAACGATTACATTTAGATAAAACATTGGCACAGCAGCAGCATAAAGACGACCATGTTACAGCTATTTTCTTAGTAAGCGAATGAATGAATAACTCATAATGTATGTACGATCGGCAGGAAGTAATCGATTACATAACGCAGTGTTATACTTCGCTGATTCGATAGTTGAAGACGAGAATTTTACATCTTATTTAATCTGTATATTACTTTAATTATAATATATATCATCACAAAACAATCAGAGATAGCATATGCAACGGAGTCAAAGATAAAATAGTCAATGAGTTCTAAAAGAAAAGACAAAAACCTTTGGCTATAGGCCAACGAAAACAATCCACATCGCCTACCCCACAACATTGTAACAGTTACGTCACAAGTCTTGGGTTGTTTTATTAATGCTAAAATTTGATTTTGGAATCTTGTGATAGAATTGCTGATCAAACTTAAATTCTCGTTAATGACGTAGCCTACAGATAAATTACACAATCTTGAGCTGGTGTGATTGCTATATATATACTGATGTAATGTTTGCAATCTCTCTTTCACTTGTTACTACGGCGGAATGTAACAGCAGTAAGCTTTGCCGAAAGGCGTAAGCCTTTGTGTCTGACAATAAATAAAAATGGGAATTTTATAATTTAGTACAGTAAAATGTATAGACAGAATTTAAGCAACTAACAGCAATAGTCACGCCGTTTGAGGAATCGTAGCAGACTCATACTATCGTAGCAGAAGCAAAATAAGTTATCAATCTTCAGTTGTTCCTCGCTCATGAAGTAACAACAACCGCCAGTGTAGGTCTTTATGGTGAATATGGTGTAATACATCACACAGCTAATACAGCAACAAACGTTTTATTTCTCATAACGCTCCGAAGGGCCGTTCGTATGTTGAATTGTTTGTAAGTTGGTACTGTACTGTTAACTGGTGTACAGTGCGATATATGTCTACCAAACATTCGTTCATCACATACTGTAGGTAACATGTTTTCTTATTTTAAAGACACAAACATAAAATGAAAACACAAAACGCAGTTGTATCTAATCGTTGCATTGTTTTTACAGGTATATATAAGTACAGTATGTTATGGAATTAGGCCTACAGCGGTCCATCTACTTTTTGAGTCGGGGTCAGAGTAGGAGGGAGTGTCTGAAGTAGGCATTGGAGATGAAACACTAAGTTTGAAGGCATTCAATCTACGTTTCATTGAGATTTTCCACAGATTTGACGTTTTCTTGCAGGTCGTCGCGCCGCATCCTTCTGATTCTGATACTGCACTAAGGTCATTCGACCAACAGTCGTGTATGGACGCTCTGTGTGAGCTCATACTAAATTATACAATTGGAAGTTACATCAGAATATTATAGTGCAGACATTGCCGTAAATGTACTTGGAAAGTCATTAAACTCATGCAGCATTTCAACGTATCGAACATTCCGCTCTCGCATTATTGTTCTCATTGTCTATGCCGTAGGGTCATGCCAGGACGGGAGCATCTTTCATGCACCAATAAGTATTATTAATGAACTTCATCTTGATGATTGGACGGTTAACACTCTACGCAGTGCCCGCGGTTAATATCGTAATGGGTAAGGCTAAATGCAAAATAGAACGTTTGTATCTACGAATGCTCGTAAAGCTGATATTCGTAAGTTGAGGAGTTGCGTAACTAAGATCTCTATGACTTCGTTGGAAGTCTTACGTAGAGTTTTAAAAATCCTATTTAGACCAATCAGAGGGAATCATGGTTGGTGTTGTTTTCTAGCCTTGGAATTACCCTAGCACTTGGCGTGCTTCAATATCCGAGGTCGCGTGCAGAATTAGGCTATAAATTGGCGAGGAAGTTGTTATGATTAGGTTTTTTAGGCTAAAAATTCTAATGTCGATTTTGCACCTCTGTTAAAAAAATTTGAATCAAGTTATTTTGATAGTATTTTATTGAATGGCAGTCCGAAGCATACTAAAACGACATGCAAAATTTCAGAAAGATGCAGGATTTTATGGCATTTTTTGCGTTTGACGCCTCCTTAACAAAAGATATAAAAACAATACATAAGTCCAGTATACATGAGTTAATGCGTTGGCATACGTAGTCGTGGGCTGAGACATGCAGTTGACTTCTCCATCTGGGCTTTGTCGTAGTCCCCATTGTGGCGCATAACGTGAACTGAGGATTTTTTAACTGAAAGTTCAAACTTTTCGAGAAGGCTGACTGTCCTTCCCAGAAAGAACACAGAATTCACGCCAACTAAAAGTGTAACTTCAACGTTCGGCAAATCGGAAACGAATAAACGACCTTCTTTGTAACACGTGCACATGTAACTGATTGATGAAAGCAAACACAATTAAGAACATGGAAGTCACACAAAAGTAAAAATTACAGGTACAAGCTCAATTTCAGCTTTTAAAAACAAATAAATGTAGGTGTGGAGTATTTGTGTGGCACTGACCGCCAAAATAGAAACATTGTGTTTATATACTATGTATGGTCTGTGTACACTGTGAATAGTCATTGTTACTGTGCAGCGTGGATTTCACGTTCGTGTGACGTCATTATTAGTGTGTCTGTCCGAGGGAGATACGACTGTGTGTCTGAGAGAGATACGATCCTTTTTAAATACCTCGGAGACTAAGGGTTATAGCAAGAGATTTGTAAAGCCGGTTTTAAACACAACTTGCCCTAGGGTAAATATTACGCAAGGTATAAGATTCGAAACCAAATCCGGGCATTGTAATGCAACTAAAGCAATCACTTTGACCATTATCTCACAGTTGATAAGTGCTCTCAAAGTAGGATTTGCGATAGACCAAAAAGAGTAAGACGTAAAAAGGCATGTCCGAAAAAAGTTGGGTTCCTGAAGGTGCCATGACCCAGTGTCCCTTAAGTACGCTAGCAACTGGGACCTAAATGTCTTTCTAGACTGGGCTCATATTGCACATAACTCGGCTCTGCCACCACCTCCTTGAGAGAAGCTGTAGTAACGTGATCAATTACCAACTCTGTTTCCATACTGGTTATAACCATTGGCCTTCTGATCTATCTGGTGTAGACTAAAAACGATTTCCCAACCTTTGGAAGTCAACCAAATCTTTCAAGTCAAACATCTGCTTCAGAAACAGGTTTCCAATAATATAGATGCATTTTATTCATTCATTCACAAGTATTAAAATTACATATTTAGCTGGGTGATTAAGCTCTGCTGAACAAGTTATTATTGAAATCCTAATTACGACATTAAAAAAATGCCTAGCTCTGTACATTTAATTTTACCACCACAAAAAAAAACAGTTCATTCAGTAACATGTGCAATTCCAGCTTCAACACCGTGATTTTACTTCCCACTATTCTCCTGCAATTGTGTTATTTACACAATAAAAGTTTATTCAAAAATGTGTGCAATGAAACTTTGAAACCATCAAGTGCAAGGAAAAATGCTGCAATATGCATGCTGTTTTACGTGAAATGATAAAGAGTCACATGTGTAAGTTTACTACTAGAATACAGATTACCGGCCATCACAGTGTAAAACGTTGTAGGTACATATACTATCATTCCATTATCTTTGGCTTTGCATCAACATTACAACCGAGCGTGACGCATTGCAAAATGCTTTCATTTTCGCAACAACGCGATGCCTGATCAGATATTTGGTTATTATTATCCGTATAGGAAAATAACATTGATGCATCAGCCGCCAAATAGGAATTCAAGTTACGAAGTGTTGATTCTGAAATGTTGTTTCCCGGAGGCTGTTGTATTTGGCCAGAAGTTCTCTGTATATTTTTGGATTGATATGGATTTTGACTGGAATTTTTATGAATCTCCATGGTAGACAGCCCCTGCGATTGGTTTATGGCGTCGGTCTGGCAATCAAGCTGAGTACTCACATAGGCCATGCCTGAAGCAGATAGATTTCCCTGTATCAAATTGGACTCTTCTTGTGTAGTCTGATACATAAAGTCTTTACTCTGGAGATCATAACCTGAATTTTGCGGCAGAGTCTGACTATCCAATAAAATGACACTAGATGACTTATCTGGTTCCCTTTGTTTTGGATGATGGCTACATGAACATTGACAAGCTTCCCGTGTTTCCTGTTTGATGATGACTATTGGAACACCCTGAAAGTTTTTTTCTGCACAAAAACAATGAAGGACTTTAGGAATACCATTTCACTGGTCAACAGCCAATTTTAAACAGATATGCGATTAGATGATTCTTAAAGGGTTTTTGACGCTGATTCCGAAAATGCCCTAGTTTTAGCACATCAGGTTTTCGAGATATTTGCATTTTAAATTTTTAGTTGTTATGCTATAATAGCCTATTATATGGAGAATATTTTGCCAACCTTTTGCAAAATAAGTGGTATATCAAGCAGTTAATTCCACATGTAGATAGTGCTTACAGCACTGTAGCAGAAAATTTGAAATAAACTGTTTGGTTTTCACAATATTTGTTAATGGCAGATTTTAATCAATATTGTACTAACGTATACTGTTCAATAGATTTCTTTGTGCCATATTTTGGTCGACTGCTATTCTGCCTTTGTTATGTCCACAAAGTGCAAGAACAATCCCTATCTGTTTTGTGATATTTGTGGCAATTTTACAATCAAAGGCAAGCAATGAAGTAACACTTTAGATATTAAAAATATGTACAAGTTGTACTATGGCTGCCCATTAGGCGACCAAGCAAAAAGTGGGCACCACATCAAATATGTACACCTTGTTCAACTGGTTTACACAATTGGCTACACAAACGAGCGTCATCGATGCCTTTTGCTATTCCCATGATATGGCGAGAACCAAAATACCACATACAGGACTGCTATTTTTGCCTTGTCAATGTAAAAGGAAAGATGAGAAAGACTTGCATGAGAAAGATGTGGTAATAAGTCATTACAGAAAGCGAAACTTGGACCTGGCCGCAGTCTTCACAGTAGACAGACCTCTTTGCTACTGCCACAACATTAAAGACTTGTTTCAAAAATTGGGTGAAGCACACATTGTTGATGAGTGGCAACTTTTCATTGACTCTTCGAAGAGAAGTTTGAAAGCTGTGTTGTTGCACAATGGAAATATAAAACCGTCTATTCCTATAGCACATTCTGTTCATCTGAAAGAATGTTATGAAAGCATCGAAGTCCTTCTGGAAGCTATTCAGTACAATGCTTACAAATGGAGTATTTGCGGAGACATCAAAGTCGTTGGCATCTTGATGGAATGCATGGAGGATTTACGAAACACTGCTGCTTCCTGTGTTTGTGGAACAGCCGTGCTACCAAAGAGCATTATATCAGAAGAGACTGGCCTGTAAGAGAATCGTACTTAATCATATCCTTAGAAAATTCTCTTGCCACCTCTTCATATCAAGCTGGGTTTGATGAAGAATTTTGTTAAAGCAATGGGAAAGTGCAATTCTAATGGGTTCGCATTTCTCTGCAAAAAGTTTCCTAGCATAAGCCAAGCAAAACTAAAAGAAGGAATCTTCGTGGGCCATCAAATTAGAGAAGTGCTAAAGGATCCACATTTTGAAAAATCATTGTCAAAGATGGAATTTTGTGATTGGCGCAGTGTAACAAGAAATACTTCTTGAAATGTATCACTTGTAAAAATACTTAATTTACACTAAATGCACTTTCTTTAGTTTAACAATTATGATGTATACAGGAAGCCAGATGTTTTTACTACTAACTTATAAAAATCCGATCAGTTCACGACGTTTAGTTTTCGAGTTATTAACGATTGAAAATGTGTGTGCAGTGTTGGCCACACCTAGTTAAAATAGTAATGTCGCGCACCTGGTTTGGATAGGGTTAAGTGCCATGTATCATAGCTGTGTATTGTTTTTTCTGAAAACACGGATTCGACGATATCTTGAAAATGTGATGAGCTAAAGAAAAACTAAAGGCAGATTCGGAATCAGAGCAAAAATACATCTCAAATAATATACTTGCGTTCTCGTTTAAAAAAAAAAGTGAAGTTTTGTTGACCTGTGTTTTCAGTAAATACGGATAAAACATGATAAAATAAAATGATTCACCAACCTGAAATAGCCTGCATTGCCACTTTCGTTAAAGATGAAATTTCACTATCTTTCAAACTTTGGTTGTCAGATGTTGGCTGCACTGTAGGCCCAGTAAAACCACTGTGTCCTGAACCAATACAAGCTTCTTCGACTTCGTTAACGTCACCTTAACATTTAGCAATTAGCAATTCTACTTACTGGTAATGTTATGCACTTGACTGAACAGTCTGCCACGTCAACCAACCCTCAACAGATTGAAAACTTTCTCAATCGCACAAGAACTTTCTTGGATATTACTAATGCAATTTAGTTTTTTGGCCTGTTTTCACTAGGACATTTTTCTGCAATGTAGTTACATTGCCAGCGTTATCAAAATCAAGAGTAAAATTTCTTGTGATTCATTGCAAAAGTAGGCATTGCATCAAACAATGTGAGCTTAGGAATGGTTTGAAAGCATAACACATGTTATTGGCTTAAGGCCAAAACAGGGCTTAATATCATCAAAAATATGGTCAGCTAGAGTCATTGTAGTTTTTTACATTTTTGCCCGAGCTCACATGGCTACGATGACATGAACGAAGTTGAGTTAGAGTTAAACAATCAAAGCATCTCTAAGCCACAATACCTCTAAACACAAAAAATGTGAAATATAGTTATAATTTGAAATAAGGACAAAAACCCTTTTAATATTAAATCACTTAAAAAAAACAGCTTTTGAAAAAAGTTGGACAGTTTTTAATATAAAAATTGTTTATACTTGAAAGTTAACACTTTCAGGTTTTTCATACTACATAGTTTCATCCAATTCCGAAAGAGTGGGTAAGTTGACGTGAAATGATACTGAAGAAGCAAATATGTAAATCCGTCAACATTTGCCTCATTAAATGCTAAGTTTAGTGTAAATATTTCTGGAAATTATGTACATACCCAAATGACTCAATGTCTGGGGGCGAGAAGGCTGTTCACAATTCAAAATTCGCAGTGAGTTTTCCTCGGACTGTAGCATTGGCCAATCTAAATCCTGCAAAGAAACTGCATATTAGAATCCAACAATAGCGAACAAATAAACTACTTATTTTCTCAGGTAACAAAACTTTCAACAAATTCAAACGGGATAGAAGTTATAGCACAGACTAACTTTGGACAAAAAGTCATTGTCTGTGTAAAAATAAACACATATTCATTTTCAAAACTTAGATTTAGACAAACAAACCCTTTCACAATATTGATAAGTGTGGTTCTGCATTAGTTGAGGTAATTGCTGTCTGCGGATAATCTATTGTTCGTATTCATACTGCTTTGTTTCAATAACTACATTCACTACAGGAAATACAATACAGTAATACCATACATCAGAAAAACAAAGTACAGATTGTCTTGAATCGGTGGTTTTTAACTTCGGGTACACAGAAACCTCAATATAGGAATATCATTCCTTAATGCTAATAAAGATTAAAATGCTTCATTTTTGTTTTCTTGCAGCTTATTGTAATATCACGTGAATGAATAATGAACTTGTTGTGGGTTTGCTTTGTCAGGTAAGCTCGTGATGAAGTGACCGTAGTAATTGATTTTTCCTAAAAATGCTTGTAGTTCCTGAAGATTCTGGGGCTTGGGTAATTGTAGAATTGCTTCGAATGACGTATTGGAAGGTTGTTTCCCGCCCTTGTCAATGATATGCCCGAGGTATTCGACAGAATCTTTAAAAAATTTGCATTTAGCCAAAATAATGTAGAAGCCATACACAGATCCTAATGGCTCCACTTGGCTTGGAGACAATATCTATCGGCTCAGGCCAATCACCGTAAGCTACAGGTTGTAAACGCCATTTTCAATTAACCTGTTCAGTTCCTTTCTTACCTCCTAATTCATTGCAAATGGAAAGGGTCTGGGCTTAAAAATATGCGGGGTTGGCACCTGGCTTTAAGTGAATTGATACCTTCACTTGTGAGCATTACCCACAGCTTCGAGCTGAAAACTTCCGGATACCTTCAGCGTAGTTGCTCAATCCAACCATCTTGTGAGTTTTCTATTTCGTTGGCTTTCTCTGACAAGGCTTGTTCAGAACGCGTTGGGTAGGAAGTGACATCAACTTCAAGACCATCTGAAGTACCTTCTACAGCTGACAAACTTTCTAGAGCAAACAAATGCTCCCGACGCAATCTTTGCTTACTTGTTGAATCTTTTCTTGCATGGTTACTTTCGACTGACATATCGCTTTCAGATGCCCTTTCTTCCCACATCTGCGACAGGAATACTCTTTGAAAGGACAATTCTTCTTTGAATGCTTTGAGAGACAATTTGGACAAGATTTCCATTCTTCTCGTTTCTTCCCACGAAAGTTGGTAAGCTTCTTTTGGCTTATTCCTGTTCTTGCATTGTTTTATTGTATGTTTTGGCTTTTTTGAGGAGGTCCTTGCAAGGAAGTGTTCGGGTCCATCAAACATTCATGTCGAACATCAGCGTGAGGAGTATGTTGGATGATGGTATCTCTAATTTGTTCATCAACGTAGCTGAGATGATTGCATTGATCACTTTTGCTGGCAAATCGGCAATCTCTGGCGATCCAACACGGAGTGTCGTTGTCCAATCTGCATATGACTCTCCTGGTTGCATACAACAGTTAAAAAATGCAAAACTTGCGACTTGAAAGTGGACAGTATCTTTGAAGTGCAAAGATAGTTTTCCAGCTAGTTCTGCAAAGGACTTTTCTGCAACGTGTTCGTTACCAAACAAATTTACAAGAAATGCGTAGGTCTCCGAACCAACCCATGCTAGCAAACAAGCTTTCTTTCTGTCTTCGGACATGACGTTGTAAATGTTCATGTGATGCTCGAATTTCTGCAAGTAGTTGTAACATTTTTCTTTTGTTTTGTTGAAGGCATCAAACACTGGAATAGCTGTGTCTTTTTCTACATCTGTTGCATACTGCTAAACGCAGATATGAAGCTCTCTTGCTGTTCTCTCATTGCCATTAACGTCACTTGCATATTGTCATCCATGGTTATTTTCTTTTTTAACGAATCCCGCTGCCATGCTGCCATGATCCCGTTTCTCTTCAAACAGGTAATCACTTTGTTGCAGGTTATGGTTTTCAGAACATCCATTTCAATAAAACTTGAAAAATAATCCACTGTTATCAGGTATCAGTGTTCTTTATATTCACAGATATCAATTCCTACTTTTTCCCATGGTAACTTCTCTCACATGGAGTTTTAAGATTTCCTTCTGATTTGCTGGTTTCAGATCATTGCATGCTTCGCATGATGCAGTCATTTCCTTGATTTTTTGTGGCATACCGATCCAAAATATTGTGTCACGTGCTCGTCTCATCATACTTTTAAAACCAACATGTGTACAGTGAAAGCGTCATCTCATGCCAGCTCCAAATGATTTTGAAATGAGTATTCCCTCTATCTTTAGAACGACGTTGTCTTTCAAGTTTAACGTGCCACGAATGCTGAAATAAGCTAGAGCTGAATGACTGTAGGTAATTGCTGCTTTGTATCTGGCCAACCATTCTGAATCACTTCCAACAGCATATGAATTTCTGTGTTTTTTTTTGACAACTTGTTCAATCCATTTATCAGATAAACTTGCAAATGCCTCAATGCTCATTAATCTTCCCTCTGTGTCCTGTGCCTCGATTAATGCTTGGCTGAGTGTATCAGCAATAGCAAGGTCATGACTTGGTGTGTATTGAAAAATGAATTAGTATCGGTAGATGCATGATTTATGATTGAAGATATTGTGGTGCCTGACATTTGGTTGTTTTCGACAACAATTTCTCTTTGAAAAGTGTATTGGACAAATCGCTTTAAACCATAAACAACTGCCAACGTTTCTTTCTCAATGTGTGCCCAGATCCACCTGGCTGGTGTCAGCACTCTGAATGCATTATCTATTCACTTGCCATCTTGCATGAGCACGGCTCCCAGTCCATCTATGCTAGAATCAACTTGCATGCACAGTGCTTTGCTTGAATCATAAGATTATAGGACAGGTGTCATAGTAACTTTTGTTTTGATCTTTTCAAACACGGCCTGTTCGGCTTCGGTCCATTTCCACGACATTCTTTCGCAGTAGCATAAGAAGTTGTTCTTGATCACTTGATAAATTCGGCATACATCTCACCAAATACTGGATCGTTCCCGAGAAACGTTCGACTCTCTGGGGATCAGTTGGTGCCGGCATTTCTTTTATGGCAATAATTTTCTTCTCGTCAGCAGTTATTCCATTGGATGTAATGAGATGACCCATAAATGATATCTCTGACTGCTTTATCTTGGCTTTACTGTCATTCGATTTGATGTGTTGCTCATAACAATGCTGTTGCAACTTTGACAGATTTTTTCGTGGTCAATTTTGGCTTACTGCACAGTAGAACCTATTCCAAACACAACAATCTCATCAGCCACTGCAATCATTCCTTTCAAGTTAATAAGTGCGATGTTGAGAAGCTTTTGGAAAATTTTGCTGCTTACCTTCAGATTGAAAGGTAATGTTTTTTTAGCAATATCTGCCTATTGGTGTAAGCATTGTCATCAGTTTGCTTGAGTATTCGTCTAGCTGTACATGCCAGTAAGCTTCTTTGACATCTACCTTGCTGAATACTTTTATCAGGTTGAGTTTTGGCAATATTTCAATTGTATCAATCAATTGTTGGTAATTTAAAATGTAGAGGTGGGTAGTACTGCGGTACTATAGTACCAAATGAATGTACTGCAGCACTTTTTCTGTGCCAATACTGGTACCATCGTTACTTTTTGCAAGAAAGATCAGTCGGTCCCGGTAGTCAGTAGTACTTTTAAAACGAATACTTCAAGGTTTTGAAAAGTATATTTTTTACAACTTTATTTTAATTAACACTTAGTGCCAATTTTAGTGCTGAGCAAAAGCACTGAACTACTTATTTTAAATAGCACGAATACCGTCGGTACATTTTTTTCCAAGTGGTAAGACTTTCCTGCAGGATAAGACTTTTGGTCTAACTTCTGGGTCCACGGTGAGTCGGACTGTGCCCAGATTACCCATATCATCTTCTTGGACTACGGATGTTAAACACTGATCATTCACCACAATAAGGCCCATTTTTGGAATAGGTTGCAATACTAATAAGCTATTGAAAAATTTTTGGACAACATTAAAAGCAACAACATTACGCTCATCACTGTTTTAGGGTTAAGAACCTTTAGCATTGTTTTTCCTAGCGTTTTCATTACCAACATGTTCCACATGATTAGTGGTTCTGCCTCAGATTAAAGTTGTTTCTTTTCAACCAACTTTTGGCACATTTTTTTCACATCCGCACCACTATCTAATTGAAATTTCACATCACAGTTGTTCACCTGCAGTTGAGCAGTTAAACGATTTTTCTGTGACGATCCTAAAGCTTGTAACCACGCTTCGTTTGAAATGCCTTCACTATCGATTGAGTTATCAGTGTTCACAACGTGGATTTTTGATCGACACTTGAAGCTGAAATGGTTGCGGCGGCATTTTGAACAAACTTTTCCTCAAGCAGGACAGTTATTTCTTCCCTTCTTGTGAAATTTGCAATCAGATATTATTTGACTTTCAGCTTTCTGACTTGTATCATTCGTCATCTTGTTGGCTGCCGAATGAACATTATTAATTTTCTGCGCAGGCAATGCTCCTTTATTGGGCCAGTTTTATGGATAGTTCATTTGCAGGACATATTTGTATAGTTTTTGCTAAATCAAGGTCTCACTCACGAAGTAATAGCTCTTGCAATTCTGCAGTGACCATAAATACAATTTTGTCTTTGATCATCTTCTGTTTTCGCTTTTGTTCATAATTGCATGTTGCTGATCTGTTTTACAACTCAGTCAGGAACGTAACAAACGCTTTTAGGTATTTCACATTCCAGAATTTGTACATTTGTAGAACAACATTTTGTTGTGGTGCGCAATAATTGCCAATTTTGGTTATCACCGTCTCAGGATCATCGCAATATTTGTTTTCAGTAAACTCAAAATGCCTAAATATTTCAATGACTGGGAAGTCCTGCGCAATGGGGTACAATTGCTGTTTTGAAATTGTTTTCTTTGGTTGACGCACCATTTCCTAAAAGATATATGTCTAATTTTTGTTTTTATCATTGAAATGTTGCTGCCAAACTTTCATCAATCACATCAAGTGCTGGTGGTAAACTAATATTTGCTTCCGCCATTTTCATCTAGAGTCTCAATAATCATTATGCAAACCTAACCTGTTGTCTCAAATTCTGTACTTACAGTACTGATTCTAAATATTCAATGTGCATACAGGGTTGCCACCATGTTGTTTTCTTGCACGCAGCTTGCTGAGTTATCATGAGAATTATAAATGAACTCAAACACACCAATGAGACACAAAAAGAGAAAAAATGCACAAATGATTTTCCACAGAAAATCATGTCACAAAGGTCTTAGCATAGCAACACATAATATGAGATGACAAGAGATAAGCTTGTTATTTTATACCAGCAGTGGCAATGAGACAACCAGCATAAAAGCATGCAACATTATTTCATATCTGATATATGTAAGACTGCAGTAGTCACTCATTAGCGTGTAAGTTGGTATGGTAAAAAAATACATGAATTCATTAGAATAGTACAAAGGAGATTTGCAGCTTTTACCTGTTTTTCACTATTCTATTTGATTTAGCAATTTTGCACCGTTCGAACTTTTACTATGATTAGAGATTAACAATAATAAACAGTCCAAATCATCTTAAATAAGCAGTGTCCATTATATGTTTTTACTGGCTTTTGTGGTAGTTATTACTACTTCTTAGTATGACATCAACAGCCTAATCTGTTAAGTTAAACAATACCTGCATTTCTGGTGAAACCTGTGGCTGATTAACTTGCAAAGAATCAGCAGCACCCAATAACATTTCTGCGGCTTTATCCTAAACATTTCAAAATTAAGCAGCACAATAAATTGTTACAAAATAAATACGGTCCTTGTTACAAAAGCAAAGCAAAATAAATTGAAGCAAAAATGTGGCATACTGTTATATACAATAAACAATGGAAAATAGTTGTATTATTGCATCAAAAAAATACTACTGTACTACTTATTATAAGTTTTTTAAATGATGTATCACCAGATCATAACTGTTTGGCGAATTGTTGATAATCTTTCCAGTGTCTTTGTGGTCTTTTGTTTTATGCTGTTTTAAACTATGCTGAGTGGCATAAGCTTTTACACAACCACCTTCTTCACAAACAAATGGCTTTTCACCTAAAGTTATATATTTCGTTTTAATTATATGTAGTTATAACATAAATAAATAGTTTGGTGCTTGTCTAGTAAACAAGTTCACCTGTGTGAGTACGAATGTGTGATTTTAGGTGATGGCTCACAGTGAATGCCTTGCTGCAATCTGGAACATTGCATCTATTTCAAGTACAATAAACAAACTCAGCAATGCACACATTGTGTCAAACAGATGATGTTAACATTTGATAGGAACTTTGCATTTCAAATTTACATCAGACTATTCTTTTCATAATATACCATTACTTGTATGGTCTTTCTCCTGTATGAGTTCGATAGTGTTTTCGCAAATCACTCAGAGTGGTAAAAAACTTTGAGCATCCATCAGAATTACAATTAAATGTTTCTCCGTTGTGCAGACGTTGATGAGCTTTCAACCTAGTTGGACAAAACAATAAGCAAGCATAAACAATGATCCGATTATAGCTAAATTAAATTATGAAAATAAATAAGCATATTGTACGCACTACTGTGGCATTTTGTCTTTATTCTGCTGATAACAAACTAAATCACTTTTTTAGCCAGACATGCACGACCCACAGACAGCAGCTTGTCACCATTCAGAAAGTTTGTTTCTGTTTAACTATACACATCTTTCTTTAATTGTTTGATATCTAGATTTGTTTACCACGCAAGACTAAGGTTGCGAATAAAAAACAAAGATTTAATGACAAATGCTTTGCAAGGTAGCTATCAAAATGAAACTAATAATGTTTGAAACTAATAAAGCGGCATTTTAACCCCAGGTACTCACAAAGCACACAAAACAGGGTAACTATAAGGTAAAATGCAGATTGCAGTTGAAAGGATGAAGTAGAGTGTATATTTTCTAAAAAAAACAAACCTTTAGCTTAGTTTGGGAGCTTACTTACTTGCCATGCTTGTAAATGCAAATGAATGTACAATTTGATACCAGAAATATGCAACAATGTCAAGAAAATCATCTACTACCTATACCATTCATTTTTCAAAAACTTTTTAACTTGTTTTAACGTTTTTCACAAACCCTTTATCCCAGCTGTGAATAAAAGCCCTAGCCATTTTCAACTTAAATTTATTGGCTTGCAGTCACAAGTTGACTTGAAAAAAGCAAACTAATGAATTCATTAAAAATGCATATTTGAGGAAAGTATCCAAATCATGCTAAACACACCTTTCACTATTATAGCTATTTTTTATAACTATTTCACTGTTTAGAAATACTGTTTAGAAGCATCTACTGTAGTGAACAGTTCTTTTCGAAGATAATAAGAGCATAGAAGCCAGCTTATTTGACCAACAACGGCTACAGTCAACTTTAATTTACCTGTAGTTTTGTTGAAGAAAATGTTTGAAACATCAGAAGTCCAATTATACATTTTAGTACTTTTTGGATTAAAAATATCGACAATTATGTTTTAAACGCTCTCGCAAGTGTTTTATCACAATTGGCAAAGATAGATAATGAGTAAGTTTACAAAAGTATAACTTGCATCAAACTGCTAATTTTTAAACTGAAGGGCCAGTCCAAAAACAAGCTGGCAAATCAAAGAGTAGATACCAGTAAATATACTGGTAAATGGATTATTAATAATATGTAGTGGTTAAGCAATTGTTGCCGAAGTTGCATTGCAAATTTGGTCTCCTATTACGATGGAGATGGCGACTATTATAATGTCATGGTGTTAAAACAGTATGCTTGATGACTGGGGTTTGTATTCGGTATGGTAGGCTAGCTAAAGCGTTTTGGATGGAATACGTCTCCATAGATAGGTGACTAGTAGCAGGTAATGTTTATTTTCAGCATAGCAATGTCACACACAACAGTAGATGAACTGGTAAAGCATTCTTGTTTTTACTGCAGTTAGCGTTACCAGGTTAGGCTACAGCCAGCAGCCAAGACTGCACGGTACTGTAGGTTATCATTTACAATTTTACATTAACCATAACACATACACCAACTGTTAGCTTATTTAGCACAAAATGCTCCCAAAATACACTTAAGTATGCTTTAATTATAGCTATTACTATTTACTTGTTGGCAACACAAAACATTTTATTCATCCAAATACCTGAGTCATCTCTATCATTTCTTTTAATGTGACATAAGAGCTGCCATCTACGTCGTAATTAAGCAATAAATTTGTGTTTTTCCACTTATTAGTAGCAATAATTGCTTTAACTACTACATACTAGTACAAATCCTTTCTCCATTATATTTACTGACAACCACTCTTTGATTTAAGGCCAACTAGTTTTTGGACTTGCCCCTCACTTTAATGAAGTAATGGTGGCTTGTATGAAGCTTGCCTCTTGATTATGTTTGCTCTCCACGACTCCACAACATGGTACAATGACGCAAAAAAATTTATTTTCAATTCTAATGTATGATAAACTTTGTTAACTGGAAATAATAATTGATACTAAAACACAGGTGTACATCGTAAGTTTCCAAATATGGGCTCCAATCGTATAAGATTGCACATGCCTGCTTTAGCTCAATTTTTTTACCTGTAAAGGGTGTTAAATGACTTTTCACAATGCTGATCTGTGCAATGATAGGGCCTCTCTTTTGTATGAACACGAACATGCACCTTCAAACTGTAACTGGTGAGAAATGCCTTTCCACAACCTTCCTATAAATACACATAATACAACTTGATTGGATTGTTCGAAACAACATATACACATGTTGCAAGTTACCAATAGGAAGTCAATCCATAAAACTACAGTGGAAACACATTAACCCGCATCACTCTACTTCTATTTTTGGATAACTCCGAGGAACTTTACTGGTCCACGCAAAACGTCTGCTAAAATGCATGTAAACATCCAATGCAAATTTGTAAACCAATTCAAAGTGTAGTCCCAAGCAATGCTTGTGATGTCAAACTTAATCAAAAAAGCACTCATTATTAGATAACAGAGTACAAATTAATCGTAATCCCATTGCTGGAAACATGAAAAATTTGTTTCCATAATTTTAAATAATAATCATGGCTTATCCAACATTTTGATTTATCTACCTCCCATAGTTCCATTAAACAGTATTGAATTGTACCTTATGCATGCTGATGGTGTAAAGTTAAATTTCAGTTAAGAAATTATCAGTATTCAGTAGTCATAACTCTAAAAATCCTGACATTAAACATATTGTATTACTTATTAATTAATTCATTATTGGTGCATGTTATTTCACATTTACAACGCAATTTACTAATTAGTGATTATCTTTACTCAAACATATAATGCGAAAAAGGTACATGATTGATTTCAGAGCGTTCTACAGAGGAATTGGCTTGAATTGCCACCTCAAACGGAAGAGAAAATGTGGCCACTTAGTCAAACAACAAACTAACATGCACAGGCTTACACAAAATTGAGAACTTTTTTTGTCAAAACAGAACACTTCGAAAAATAAACAAGGCAACCAGAAAACACTTTTTAGATTGCAGTACAATTATGTAGTGTTCACTTACACTTTCACTGCAACACAATAAGCTCATTTATGGCACAGCGATGCAGACTAGACAAACTAAATTCACTGATCCAGTCCGCGGGCCGTAGTTTAGTGACCCCTATAATTGCACCATAACCAAAGATAAAACTGCACCATACGCAACTGCGAAACGCTAACTGACGTTGACGCAACTGCTAAAGAATTTGCTTTGTTTTAAACAAAAAAATTCTTTAAATGGTGATCAAGAACCCAAAGATGTTTGGTATCTGCACAATTCCACACAAACTAAAAACGTATCTCTTCGAGTGCAGCAGCATTGCATTAGAGCATTCAATCTTTAATACAAAAGCAAGAAATTGCATTTATTGAAAAAGAACAAAGAAACTGTGCAAACCAATGCTGGTATGTTTCACTTTTTACATTTAGCTTATATTGTAGTTGGCTGATCCAGTAATTGTTTGCCTCTATGCTGTCTGCAGTTTGAGTACTGATCCAGGGTTGCGATAAACGCTTATTAAAGAACAAAGACACGAAAAAATCCAGCCTACTCGAAAAAGTTAAGGCACAAAATTCCATTCGGGTAATTTTTTGCATCAGCCAGTCTCTAGTTTTAATCTAATTGCAATCCATATGAATTTTCTTGGCATTTTACATGCAAACTGCCAATGACTGCGGTCTGGAAAAGACAAAAAGTTCCCTCTGGAGGCAAGAACAACTTTAACAAGTTTAAATGCATCCAGAACAATGATTTCAAACATACCAAGCCAATTTTGCTGTTTTATAGCTGGTGTCCTGAGCCAAACTGTGTTTTGACCTTGTGGCAATCAACCTGGTAAAAGTTAATGAACCTGTAAAGGAATGCCTCGGGTCCCTAGACAAGGACACATTTTGCAGGTACATGTACAGTACTGTCTAGATGAAGATTATACCATTTGAAAATATCAGGTAATTAATAATAAAAGCATTCAAAATCATGTGGGTTGTAAAGTGTCTTTTAGGCAGATTCCTTTACATACATCATTCATTGTTTACCTTTAGTCAGAAATTTGGAAAAGAAAGGAAAATGTTACGAAAACAGAGCTCGAAAACGTGTTACTATACTAGGTAATCAAAGATTTATGTCTTACTTTAGAGCTTCAAGTGCATTTGGATAAAAATGAAAAAAGAAAGGACAAAGAGAGATTCTACATACACACAATGTTAAACTATGGGATTTCTAGGCCTCAAATGTAAATATAGGTTACACTTTGACAATTTCACCTACAGCAACAATGTCATTGTTAGATGGGCAGATTACATCCAAAACTTTTTACAAATGTACAGTGTATCACAAAAGTTACAATCCTTCCAATGCAAGATAACATAATTCATAATTATGGCAAAATCAGATTGGGAAAAATGTATTTTACTTCAGTCTGTATAAATAAAGCACATCTACAGTCAGAGGTGGGCACGAGTGCATTCCCTTTTTTTAGGAGCGATCTCGAGAGCAACATTGTGTTTTCAATGTCAGAACCTAGAGTGCACTCCTTTTTAAGGGTAATTTGCCTGTTGCTCTTTTATTTGCACAAACAACGCTGTGAATGCACAACATGGTTACAAATGTTTGGATTTAAAAATGTTTTATGACTGCCGTAAGACCATAATTTTATGTAGTGAATAAAAAATGGCTGCTTTGAGACTAATTTCAAGCACAAATTTTGCTACGCAAAATTAATGGCGAAAAAAAACAACTTAATATATAACACAAACCATAGCTCGTCAGAACCACGCTTTGGTGGTTTGATATAATCGCTGTTGTGTAAGCGAACAACAGTGAGTCGAGTTGTTGTTATCATGCTGGTTTGCTTCATGTTGTCGTTATTCCTATAACTTAACCGATATATGCTTTGAAAGTGGTGTTACATGTAACTATGTAATTTTTCTTGCTACTGCGCATTGTTTTATGGTAACACTGTGATATCATTGTTGCTAATTGACAAAGCAGTTTTATATCACAAGTAATTGCTTAATACTGTATTGAGTTTCAGTCACAAAAACTTTTCAACGGTAGTCACTAAAAAATATTGTTTTTTTTCTTGTTTTATGTTTTATTCCCAAATTCAATTGCTCGTCGTATCTTTATTGACTTCGTGTGTGAGCTACATTTGCCTGAGACGTGAAAGTGATATTCCTCATGGGCTTTGTGCAATGTAATATCACTAACAGTTTAGCAGGGTCACTGTCAAACTTTCTATACTTGAATTACGGTCGTAGCAATACTTATCAAAGGACGGTCAGTACGTCACATTACAAACATTGTTTTTTGCTATTGCCCAATTTCTGAAAACGACAATGTGGGCAAAGGACCAAGTGCAGATGCCGTATGCATTTCAATTGCATTTACACAGTGAATGCATGCAGAAAAAATAATAGTTATCAATGTTTTGTGTGTATAAAACATGCCAAAAGGTAGGTTGTGTAATGACTTAATATATACCGAACTTTTATAACAGCAGTTCTGTTAAGTAAGTTTTGTAATTATTGACAATTGCGAGCAACACCACTTGAAAGAAAAAAATATTAAATTGTTGAACGTCGGCATTTGTAATTCTAGAAGGTTCTTAATATTACTCCACCCATCTATTAATCATTTGTGGCAGGTATGACCAAACAAAAACTCTTCAGCATGGGATTCCATGGGATTTTCTATAACATTTACAACAAATTATAAGAAATTACATTTGCAGTTACACATGTTTTTCAATGCAAATTTGATGTTTGCAACATACAAACGCAATTAGTGTCCAAAAATGTGTCGGAGTGAAAATATTTCTAACCACTAAAAAGAGCGTGAGCGACAAAACAAGCAGACTCTTTTGTGTATAGAAAAGCAATAGCATGAGCAACGCTTTTTTTGTCAGTGATGAGTGAACAGCTCTTTTTACAATATACTTATGTACTTAAATAAAATAATGGTGAAGACAATTATATAAATGGTACCACGAGCTTGTTAAAAGCAACACAACTGCAGGTAAATACCTTTTGCTTATTAGAGTAACTAGTTGCAAACATACTTTTTTCCCTTCGTCAGAGTAATGTTCAAATAAATATGTAAATAAATTGTAAACTGTAAGTAAGGACTTCATTCAAAAGTGGTTGCAAGCGCAAACAGATAATTGTTTAGAGAGGTAAAGCAATGAATACGAGATAACAATGTGCCAGAAAGAGGTTTAAAATAAACAAAACGAGACAATATACAAAAAGACGTCGTAGACAAGGGTTGCCCAACCTTTTCTGCCCCAAGAACAACTTTTCAAGTAGCCAACCTCCCACAGTCTACCAGTCTAGTAACATCACAAATCCACACACATTGTTTCATGTATTTCTTCATATTTCTTATTTGCTAACCTCAAACATTTTCAAATTCCCTCAACACAAACCTGAAATAGCACCTAACATAAAATACATTGTGATTTCACACTAAAATTTATCTAGTTTACTTAACTAAGACGCAAACCTTGAACAAATGAACCTCTCAAAACCCTAAAGAAAAGTTTAAATTTCTTTACAAAACAAAGACACATTTATCCCATTTAGAAGTGTAACACTAGTTAATTGCTTTTATTGGGTAAATAACTTTCATTAATAAAACTTCATTTTGGCAGAAGAAATTAAACTGAATCTCCTTCCCATTTCTCCCTTGCATAGAATTCCTTCCACAATTTAAATTTTCCCTTGGTGAGTGTAGACATCACATCACAAACCCACCCTCTCTTAAACGCATACAAAAATTACAGAAAACCTTCTCTCACAGAGTTGTAATCCTCATTTGTAAACGATTGTCAATCATCAGAATTTTTTGGAAATCAAATTTTATTTGAAATAAATGATCAAGATTCGCCATCGGTAGTCGGTTGATTAATTATTGGATTGTTTAGATACAAAAAACATAGTTAGTTGATTTTTAAATTTTTAAAGTTAACCACATTTTTGTTTGACACGGCAAATAATGCTGGAGGATCACTTCTTGTTATGAACAATCACATGAGACACATCATAATGATGTAAAGATAGAAAAACATGCATGGTCTAATTATGAATTAAAGTAGCAACACTACTGTTAAAAGAGCTGATGAAAGGAGTAGGCTAGTAACTTGTTAGAAGTGATACAGTTTACATATGTTTATTTACAATATCTATAAAATGCTGCCCATCACTGTTTCGTTTGGGTGTGATATAAATGCAACACTTGTCCCTTGTTTGTCATAATCAAAGCTATAGTTAATATTTTTGTGTGTTGTCAAAGCTAATGCATCGATTTTATATATTGCTTTAAAATTGGAGATCCCTCTTTATGATTATCACTCAAAACTTGGAAAGTGCATGAAAGTAATTGATTTTATCATCTCAGCTGCTTGGGTTATTCGAATCAACTGACTGAAAAATTAGTTTTTTAAACTCTCCACTGCTTTCAAATTCAACTTTCTTAACAACAAATTTAATCTCAGCATTATGTGCATCAATACTTCTTTTTAAGTCAAAAATTATTTTAATAATAAATCCCGAGTGCCCATGGCAATTGTGTCCAAAGTGGTGTATCAATTCAGACGTCTATATGACATGGACTGTTTTTACTGCGCCCCACTTTGGCACAAAAATAAATGGAACACTTGAGACCTGTTCATATGCAAAATTAGGAGTAACCGAATATATTTATGCCATACCGCACTGTGTGCAATAAAATTGACTCTAATGTAGATAACTTTAAAACATTACGAGAATGTAAAATTCTGTAAGCTTTCTTAATTGAACATTAAATAAGCATATTTCGATAATGGACTTCTACACATTTAAAAAATTAACCTGCTAATTTGTTATTCATAGCCTTCACCCTCACCTCGTATTGTCTGCTATATATTTTGTATAATGTTTCGTAATGTTTATTTCGCAACCCTGTCTGACGGGTTGTGTCATATCCATTGTGTTACATTGTAAAACAATGATCTGTTTGCACCGTAAACTTTTTCATTTGCAACCAATTCTGAACGAAGCCCTTACATACACTTTACAATTTAATTTATTTAAATATTGCTCTGACAAAGGACAAAATTATTTTCGAAATTAGTTAGCCTAATAAAATTATGTAGTTACCTGCAGGTGTATGTATGGCTTCTAGTAAGCTCGTGGTACTTAAGAACTATTTCAACACTACCTACTTCACACTAAATATAAATGGTTTTAAAAAACTGCCAGATACCTGATCACAAGTAAAGTAATATTCTCCTCTATGTGTTTTTTGGTGAGATTTTAAATTTCCTGCTGTAGTATATTTTCTCTTGCAACCAGCATAGAAACATCTAATAACAACAAACAACTATGATGCAATTTACCAATTATTTATTGATGATGCAACTTGCCATTTATATCAGTTCGGTAGCTGAGTGGCTAAAGCACTGGGCTCAAGATAGTGTCCAGCGTTCAATACCTAGTTACACTACTGCTATAATATTCTTGAGCAAGGCATTAACGACTCTTTTTTTTTCAGTGGATCTGGTAAAGAGTTCCAAATTAGGGAAATACCATATCAAAAAAAAGTGTGACAATTGGAACTTGCATAAAGGCTATGGTTCGGTAACCGGGCCTAAAGCAGCAAGGAACCGTTACCAGGTTTAAGTCATGGAGAGAGTTTGATATATTTTGATTTTCAGCGAAACAGTTACTGTTTTCAGAGCATGGCCAAAGCTGCATTCGGCAGACTGAAAATTACAAACTCTAATACCAGACTGACAATATCAAAACTAACGCGTTAAGCTCTGTAGTACGAACGACGTAATTCGGAAGAAGTCAAAACCGGGTCATGAATACTAAACTTAGCCTAAATGTAGTACAGCACTTGTTGATAAACACACAAAATAGAACACTAATGACATTATAATATCATCAAACCTGCACGAGAATTCTGTAGGAATAAGGGCTAATTATGGCAATTAGCACACTATCTCACCCCACGGGCATTTCAAAAAAATATGCTCGTGGTAGAACCCCATGTGATATTACTTTACGCATCGCAATGAAAATGGTATGCTAGGGTAAATAGATTACTAATATTTAGTGTGAAAGTGAAGGTACAAGATTATATAAATATTAAAGCTAGAAGTATCACATCACAGAATGATACATACGATAAACATGATACAATGATACTCGTACATCATCATGAACGCATTTAAGAGTAACAAAAGGAATCTAATGTTTTTCAGTGGAGTGAGGTGTTGCTCGTTCTCGAATAATTGTCGCTGATAGCGAATGTGGCCTAGTTAGGTTATGGTGAGGATTGCAAGCGAGCAACCTCTTTAAAAGAGTTGTAAGTGGCTTCACTGTCGGCAGACGCTTGTCTGCGAAGGCTTTTTTGTCCACCCACTCGTATGATGTGCTCTATAGAGGAAAGTACAGTGTCTCGTAAATGTGGTTAGTAGATTCTGCAAGTGAAGTTCGTCAACAGAAAAGTGGTCAATTCCTCCATGATCGTGTTTACCACAGTTGGTTGCAACGCTGCATATTGATTATGAGTTGCATCACACTACTAATAACAACACTAATAACATTATCAGATCTGCACAAGAATTCCGTAGGAATAAGGGCTAATTATGATAATTAGCATACCATACTGATAATTTAACAGCGAAGCATCTATTAAATAAACAATGATTCCATCGTTACTAATACAGGCATGTAAACCTATCTGTAAAGTTTATTTTTAACAGGCTCTTCTGGAGTAAATTTAACATACTTGAATGAAAAAATGTTTTGAAATCTGCCTAGCTGTTCTGTAGATATGACAAATCAAAATTTAAAATTTTTAATTCGTTTTAAATTTCAGTTAGAAACAGAATTAACACCAACTATATTGGTGTTAAAATCAAACCACCAAAAGAGAAATGACACAAAAAAGTATGAAGAACATATTAATGTAAAAATTCAACTCAGACACCAGTTTGAACATTAAATTTCACTTACTGCAGGTGTGAGTCACATTTATCTGTAAGTCTCAACCTCCGGCATTCATCTGTAAATGAATACTCCAAGCAATACTGGGGCAGGATTACAACTAAATCTCGCTAAGTTGTATGAACTCATTAGTGACACAGGATCTTGTTACGTGAGCTAAAGCGATTACAAATTTTTTCTGGTAAATTAAATTTCAATATTTTTTCTTGTTAAATAACGAGAAACTTAAAGCATTCTCTAAACATTATTTTGTTGTTAAAAAAAACAACTTTGTCTTCGTAATGGCTGCATTCTTGGCGATCTGACACAAAATTAGGACTAAAAGAGTAAGGGGTAGCAGCCAAGACCTTATGCAAAAATCAGATGTTCAACTCAATTATGAGTACAATATAAGGAAGGTGGCAATATAATAAAAGATAGTCGGAAGCAATAGCAACTATAGTTACTAACTTTTGTTGACACAATTTCCCATGCTTGCTGTTTCGAAGTTGTAGTGGTCTCAGTTGAAAATGAATCTAACATATGCAACCAATTATCTTCTACGTACTTATTAATGCATCTATTTTTACTTGCGTCCACAACAGTTACGATTACACAGGTGACAATTTTGTTCGCTCAACTTACATTCTCCTTAGATATGACGTGTGCTGCTTCTTTGAATCTTAGCTGTATGAGATAATAGCAACATTTTCTTTTAATCTCGTAAGCAACTTGCTCGCAAGTACAGTAGCTCGCAAATGTGCTTTTTTCTCGTTCATTAACCTAGCGAGCGAAAAGAAAGTTGTAGCCCCATTCCTGATTTTTAACATGCGCTTGATTGTTTTGAAACTGTTTGTAAAGACTTGGACTTGCAACTGTTTCCTGGATGAAAGTAAGCATTTAGAAAACCAAGATACTCTGCCTCCTAAGAAACCCTGGTCAGTGCTAACTGTAAGTGTGCAGAGGAACACTGAACCAGGTAGAGAAGTTGAAGTATTTGAAGTGCAAGTCCCGAGTGATGGAAGACAGAACAATGAACTTAAAACACTAAGGGGAAAAACAAATGCAGTGATGCGTAAGCTGCAACAATCGGTTGTCATGAAGCTTTCTAAGACAACAAAGCTCTCAATTTTTAAATCAGTTTTCCTTCCAATTCCCACATATGGTCATTAGGGTTCTTCATATATAGTTAATGTGTAAAAAATTCAAGTTAATTAGACTAATCCCATTTTGTGTCAACAAAAACCAAAATTATAAAAATCGGTTTTTGAAAATTTTAACATTCTGACCCTGCTAATTAGCCCCAAAGTTAATCGACAATGTTGAAAAAAATGTTTTGTACAATATTGCTTTTATAACTAAATACGACAGAAAAATGCTTTTAAAGATGTTTACTGATGTCACATTTACAAGAATATTAATCAAAAATGTTTTAGATTTCTCATAGCGCTATAAATATAAGTTTTGCAACATTTTCGTTTTGGGGGATTTTCAAATTTAGCTTAGGGGCTAATAAGCAAGGCCAGAAAATTAAAATTTTTAAAAATTTTTCTTTGCAAATTTAGTTTTTGTTGATATAGAATAGAATTAGTCCATTTAACCTGAAATTTTAAAACATGGCCACAATGTGAAGGAACCCTAATGGTCATCAATCTTCAACAATGACTGAAAGGGTACGTTCACATGTTCAGGCTTCATACATGGAACTTATGAAAGAGACATACATGGAACTTATGAAAGAGTTTATGGCGGAACGGTACTAGATCAAATGCGTACAATCAAAATCCGTAAATCTCTGAATGTTGAGCCCCTTCTTTTTCAAATTGAGAGGTCCTAACTACAAAGGTTTGGTCATGTCATCAGAGTGCCGCAGGGAAGACTTGCCAATCAAGTTATTTTTGCCACACCAACCGGTAAAAGACCATTGGGTCGACCAAGAACCAGCTGGTACAATTGCATCACTGACCTGGCCTGGTCACGACTAGGTATCTCTTTAGCTGAACTGACTCACGTTGCGAAAGATCCCAAACAGTTTAGGGAGCTCCTAGACCTACTGCCCTCCGGAGAGGTAGAAGTTGGTTCCAAAAAAAGAGAAATATTACTTCAATAAATGATAAGGTAGCTGCAACAAGCACTTGTGCCTGCAAATCAGTCATGTAAAAAAAGTTTTCGAATACAATATCTCAAACGTTACGATTTACAATTACAACTATAATACAATTTTGGAATGTTGTTGTTTGTTGAAATGATTCAAAACACATGGTGGCCTTATTCACTTGCAGGAAATTTTTAAAAAATGTTCATTGAAGGAGGTGCTTTTTAACATGGAATAATCGAAACGGTTGACAACTGCATCATCGGCACGTGTCGTTTTCCTCAAAACATTTTGCAGGAGCAAAGTCATACGAAAACGCTATCGTAAAAATAATGCTCAGAAGTAAGGTTCACACCAGGGTAGGAGTTTGCCTAGTACAATCTAACAACCTCTAAGTTAAAAAGCTAGCACACTAGCAGAAAAATCACACTAATAAGCCACTATCAAAACTAAGTTTTTCATTTTTCTGTATTTCAGGGTATGTTATGACATCATTCTGTCATGCGAGGTTGTGCTCTGTGGTGACATTCCTTTTGCTGTTTGTTTTCCTAGTCTGCCTTATGCGTAATCACCCCGCCTTAATTGGTTCTTGCGTTTTGTGTTGGTTTTCATCTGTACGACATTATTGAGTAGTAAGCGTAGTATTGGCTGTTCGGCCGATTAATGCTAAGAGTTTATCTCTATAAGTCTTATACAGAAGAAATTGGTTAATCATATACTGGTTAAACGTATCAATCGTTTTATGGCACCAACCCAAACCAAATCCTATCTAATGTTAAGTAAAACCATCGGTTAATTGAATCAAACTTAAAGGAATAAATCGGATTATGGTATCAGGATTTGCTTCCCACTTGCATACTGCGGTCATTTATTCGTATCATCGTCTGCAGCCAGATGTTCGGAAGCAAAGATAAGTCGCCCATCTCACGTTTACCGATAAGCAGAAGGAGAATGCCTTTTTCGTGTATTTGTCTCAACGTTTAAAGGAAGCGGAGATGAGGTAACGTGTGCGGTCGAAAGAAAAGCAATTCAAAACAACTACAGTACTGGTACCGATTACGCTTGAAAAAAGGCTGTGACATAACAAAGACCATTCAAGATAAAAGGAGAGTCCGATTAAAGCAGTTTGCCGAAAAATTGCTTTAATCAACAATGTGCTCTTGGCGACAGCCAACTGTCGCCCAAGAGCACATGAGGACACAATGAGGACAGTTGGCTGTGTTGCGTAACACAGTACAATAGGTCACTACAGTAATAAACTCTACATAATTTAACCAGAATTGTAGTCAGCTGACGTTGTTGCATTATCAACCATAATGCCTATTTATGATAAACATTTTTTAGCATATTGACTAAACGGATCAATCGGATAATCATATCAAAACGTTTGGCAAATAGGTGATACGATTAACCGATTTCGTCTGTATAGCTTATAGTCACGTCTTACGTAACTAATTATATTTTAGTTTAGGACTAGCACAATTCTGTTTAATAAAACCTTAGTTGCTCTTTGGGTCTATATCTAAGTTCCAGGGTTATGACATGCTCCGCATATGCAGCATAACCATTCATTTAGTTTCTGGGACTAAAGCTTGGTCAAAAATACTTCAAATGTCGGTCACAGTGGTATGCTTATTAGCAGTTCCATACTTGAATCGCTTTACTTCTTTTGTTGACTGTCTATCTGTTGACTCCAATGTTAATGTTGCTCCATCTATATTGTCTTCTAAGGGCATGCAAACATCATCTGAAGGTGTAAATGACATCACCATCTGAGAAAATTATAAAATTTTATTCAAATACCATGAGCTTGTTAAAAGAAAACAAACTGCAGGTAAATACATAATCTAAATAAAGCTTACTAGTTTTGAACATGCTTATGTCATTTGTCAAAGCAAATGACGGGGCCGAATTTCAAACTTCAGAGTACGTATGGAGCCGCATGAAAACACTCAAGTAATTATAACGAAAATTATAAACATGAAAGCATGTACCAACGAATAGCAATACTAACAAGAAAAATAACACAAATTTTGACCAATATTTGACTTTTTTTGACAAGTCAAAAAATAATCGCTTTATTTATTATAAAAAATATTTTTGTGGGATTTTCGGGAGTCAATGAGAGCCGCAAGAAGGCTAGCTTGGAGCCGCGGTTGGGAATCACTGCTCTACACCACCGTGGCATGAACAGGTAAAACCCTATCCAACCTGGATGACAACACTGAGCAAAATTATCACCTCATTCAAGGTAAAGTAAAATAGACGAAATAAAACCAGATACGACAGGTTGCATTTTGCCAGTTATCTCATTGCTGTTATTGAGTTGAAATGCCACTAATGGTTCGAATTAAGACTTACTACTTTTTGTTAATAAGTATTATGTTTGGTGAAGGTAAAATGTATATATCGCAAATAGTATTGTCTGCCAACAATAGAATGGCGTGCTGTTAATACCAAAGTCAATTATCTGCCCCTTTGAATTTCTTGGTGTGTGGCTTTTTTCTTATACATGAACCCTTATCGAATTGCGTTGCTTATCCTAATAAAACTGATGAGTGAGGCGTAACAAAAAGAAAAATGAATGAAAAAGAATGAATAAAAAATAAATAGAATTAAGATTGCTGCAAAACGTTGCAAAGCAAATAAACAACACACACACAATTCACATCAAAAGCTTCGTTGCCACCTCTGGTCTATTTATAGACTTGACATCATTGAATACACGTTTCACTGCAACAAATTTTGGAGCGCACCACTTGCTTCCTTTTCCCAGTTCTATCCTCGAGGGACCACTGATATGTTGTATACAGGAAAAAATAAATATCGCGCTGCGCTAATGAAGTTTTGCTTCTTCATCGAGATTTTGTTTTGCTGCATAAACAAGTTTACCTGGTGTCTACCTGGCAAATCATTCTTGAATTGGGTGACTACAGTACGGTCATGTCTATAATCTTGCACCATGGAACTGCGCACCATGTAACCATGTAACTGCGCACCGGATGGACTAAACCCGATATTCTTTTCCAATACGTTGCCCCAACTCATTTTCAACTTTCTGATTGACAGTAGGTTTTCGACCTCTGCTAATAATGAGCTGATCTTCTTTCATTCGCTTCACCCTTTTGCGTAAAATGCTTCCATTCATGTTATATAACATATAAATATTTATCTACAATACTTTGGCAATTCCCTTTACCTTGTAGAAATTCATCAACAGCCTTTTTCATGTTCTCATCGGTCCACTGTGTTAAGTTTTTTTTAGTGGAACCCTCCAGCATATTTTATGCTAGGCTAGATTAAGTGTCTCACCTTATCTCAATTAAGCCGTAATAACTTTACCGCAATAACTTTTCTCTTTTTGCGGTCACCACGATTATGATAATAATATCACATTCCAATTATAATCATATAATCATAAATTATATGATTACATATTAATCATAATCCAATCGCATTCCAATCAGGAGAGCTTTTATTATTCACCACGCTGAAAGTGAAAATGATAAGGCTGAGCGATTTTGAAGTTATAAGGCAGTAATTGCTTTAATGCCAGAAGTAGAATCAATAGCCTAACAAAAAATGGTTCAGATAAGAAGGTCAGACCGCATGCAGTGGGCTTATCGTTATCGTGTGGTTAGATGAAAGATAGGTCAACAACAGGACATAAAAGGTGATAATTTATTTTATGTTTGTATTTTTATAATGATCGGTGTGCATTTTTTGGGGGCAAATCTGTGTGCACCCGATTCAGGACGTTTGACCATAACTTGTCTGTGTTATTATTGTGACCAATATGTAGAGTCAAAGCCATGAGCAGCACAAAGTAGATATTTCAATCTTTAGGATTCAAATAAAATCTGTCAAACAATCATAAGATGAAACTGAAAGTACAACTATCAATCACAAGCAACGTAACAAACTTGTTGTCACTGAAACGATGGTAAATGCAAAGTTGGTTTTTATCAATATAGCTGTCATGGTCTATGGAAAACAACCGGAACAATTTTTGATGCTTCACTTCACGAAAAATACTTGCAACAAAATCGAACAACTCTGATAATAATTTAGTCTAGTCTGTAAAACGGTGTCATGTTGCGTCACTTCGCCATGTTTGAAAAAACACCTAAAGCATTCAATTGCTTCAACATTTTAGTAATTATCCTTACTTTGGAAAAGGAATAACTCCATGCAAATTTGTAGTATCAATAATTGCAAGATCTTAAAACTTTTAATCAGTGACACATTGTTGTTATTTAAAATGGTTTAGTTGGGAAATAAAGGTGGGCTGTCAGCTCGTGCACACTGTACAGGCGCCATTTGGCGAGTAGACCACCTGTGGTGCATTTTTCTGGTAGTTTGTAATCAAGTTAATTACATTACATTTTATCGTGTGATTGGCCCTACTAACGGATACCAGAGCCTTGTTAGCCTACTGGAAAGATGTTATTAAGATGGAAGATGATGTTAGTCCAGTGTTTCGACGCCTGCATCGTATGCCATGAGATATAAATAATAAATGTTCTGCAAGGGAACACAGTCACCCCATACCTATTTATCCTAGTTGCAGACCACATTCTCAAAGAATCACGGAAAGAATGCAGAGAGTTATAAATTTCTCGTTAAAATCTCTGATATTGCCTTTGCAGATGATATTTATAGTCTTTGTGGAGAGTGAGAAACTAGTGATGAGCTTAATTAATTCTGCTCAGGAACACCTAAAATCTCTAAAAAACATAGCTGAGACAGTCGGTGTCGGCCTTACATATAAACATAAAGAAAACTGAATATACGGATCTTCGTATGTCCTTGAATCCTCAGACAGCCCCAAGTTGTGCTTAAATGGTCACGAGCTTAAACAGGTAAATCATTCCAAATATCTCGAATCACAAATTAGTCAACTTATATCAGATATAACTGACAGAATGCAAAAGGGAACAGCAGCTTTGTCTGGTCTTTTGAACACATGGAAAAGTGATTTGCAAGTTCCTTTAAAACTCCAGCTATTTAAATGATTATGCATAACAGTCAACACGTATGCCTCCAAAGCCTGAAAGTCAACAGGGTTTGCAGTGCTTATCCATGCATTATTCTGCTCTGTTACCATGGGTTGGTTAATCAATAACATAGTAGCAAGAAGCATAACAACAAAATACGTGGATTGTGGTACCTGATCATATCGTGGTGTTGTGGTCAGGTTGAGTAATTTGTCTGTAAGTGATGAATGACTGTTAAAAATATTTAGTTTAAAACTTTAATTTGCCATACTGAAACAAAGCAAGTAGAAAAAATTGGGGAGCTACCCAAAGAAATGATTGTGTTTGCCCCTCAATTTTAAAAAGCTAGTTCTGGCACTGCTCTGAACCATGAAGTGCCTTGCGACGTGCAAGCACCCGTGTTTGATGTTGATATCAAAATGTAACAATCAGATTATGATAAAATAATGGTAAATCTAAATCCTTTGTTTGGGTTCACAACTAAGCTGTGTTGGATTGTTGTATATAACTGAACCAGACTGAAGTACTGTATCGAAAAAAATTTAAAAAATGTTTAATTTGCGCTCGAATACAGTAGAAACTAATAGCACGAGCGTCGAGCATATTCAGACAAAAGCCTTCTCTTTAAAAAGAAAATAAAATAACCAAGAACTTGAATCCAGTTTAGTTTGTTTTTGCTGATGTAAAATGCTTGTTTAAATTTACACAAGGTATCCCAGTGAACCTCATTTAACAATAACTTAGTTAATAACTTCATTAAAAAATATCATCACACAGATAAATCACTTACCTTGTCATCGTCTGGCATTATTGTATGACGAATTACTCCTTTCTTGTCATTAGCGATGACGTTATTTTCAGTGGTAATCAAATGATCACTAAAAACATGTAGAAGTATGAATTGATGAAGTACCATGCAGACATTTAAAATCTACTCGGATCCTGGAAAATTCAGCACCTTCACACATTGACTGCCATTTTGGCAGAGCTAGGAACGAGCTTTTTTTAGCAATCTCGAAAGTGATGCTCTTTTTTCGAATTAAAAATGGAATCACGAGCACATTCTTTTTCAAGGATTATCCGCTCATCTCTCTTTTTTCGCACAAACAATGCTGCAAATGTACAAAATGGATGCAGATGGTTGGATTAGGTTTTTGGTTTTAAGACTGTAATTTTATGAAATGAACAAAAAATGACTGCTTTGAGACTAGCTTTACGGGCAAAATTCACTTCACATAGTTAACGTCAATGGCAAAAACTAAACAATACAATAAGCAACACTAAACACGTTAGAATCAAGTGATCAATACATAAAAGCATTTTTCAATCATTCATCATTTGTGGAGTGGTAAAAAACAAAAATAATTTCAAGGATAAGCATCACGAAAACATGTGCAGCTAAGCTTAAACAGGCATTTGATGTGTGTTAAACTCAGGGCTTTGGAGCAGGCATAAATGTCAAATTGCTCCAGCTCCGGAGCTCATTGATAAGGCTGAATCGGCTCTTTCGAAATTTTTTTTTTAATTTTTCGAAACGAAACGAGTAGCTAAGGGTAGGGTATTTCTGATAGGCCTTGAAGTAGTCTGTACACATTTGCATTAGATAGAGATATTTTTCCCAAGTAATCGGAACTACAGTCGAATCCTGTTAATTGCATTCTGGATAATCGCATAATCCGTTTTATCGCATAAAGAACGCAAATCCCAAACCATAGTCTATCATTTGTAAAGATAATACTTCGGTTTATCGCATAACGTTTTATTGCATAATCTGCTTAAATGAATAACAATGAAGGTGATTTATTCGATTATTCAAAGGTTTTTAAAAGATAAAATTGAAAACAACGTGCACTGGGAGCGCACACGCAATGCGTAAGCTTTGTGACTTGTACTGCGCTTTGTTACGAAACCATCAAACACACAATGTCGAATTTAAGCATTAACACGTGGCAGTCAATACGCAGACATTAACACTCGCACTATTATAGTTTCATTTAAGCGTTGCGTTAAGATGATGCCGTAATATGTGAAGAAGTTTTACGAAACAAACAAGTTGAAAAAGACGACATCAACGAAGAAAGCTCTGCTGACGCAATCGCAGCGACTACACCATAAAATAAAGAAGCTCTGAATGCACTTGATACAATTCGCCGACGACTACAGTTTGAAGGGGCGGACATGGCCACATTTGTTCGTTTAGAAACACAAATGCAAGAAAGCATGCAAAATAAAATTAAACAACAATCGCGCAGTATTTTTTTTTGATTAAACAATAAATGTTAGAGTGTTTTGCGTGTTTGAATGAATGCATGATCGCAATACACAATAAATATTAGTGTTTTGCGTGTTGATGTCTTTACACGTGACCAGCTTCGCACGTCAAGTAAGACAATAAGTGGACTTCGCACTTTCGCATAAACGCATAATTCGTTTAAACGCATAAAAAGGCTTGGAAAATTGACTATGCAATTAACCGGATTCGACTGTACTTCGGCATTTTTTTCTGGCTACTTGTCGACCACTTTGCTTACTAAGTTTGTTGTAGCAAAAATTAGAAATTTAAATTTGCTTAAGTCCAAGCAAGATAACAGTCAATTTGAAAAACTAACAAAAACTAAATGACTTTATTAGTGAAAAGCCATTGCTTTCAAAATGGTGGAAAAACTGACATCACAAGCCAAGGTTTCTAAATATGGCGGCCACTCATTTCTGAAATACGATGTGGACCTCAAGGAATGTTTTGCAACTATGGCTTGGCAGTCAATGTATCAAAGTGTTACTCAATGTTTTAAGGTGTTTTTGGAGATTGGCTTTATAACAATTAACAGTTTTGAGGATTTAGCAAACTTTTGCAGAGGCCAATTTTTGAAAGACTTCGTTTTTCTTTCTCACATCATGCTTATAAGGCAGCTTTATCATCTACAACAGTGCATTAAGCATACTGAACATGATGCCATTTTCCATCTGATTGAAATAGATATTTTCATCTGAAGCACTAAATCTTAAAACTTCATTTTTGGAATTTTAGTTTAATTACAAAATCAAAGAACTAAAAATGTATTTCATGTGTAAATAGTAAAATAAAAAAGCATGATATAGGATGACACTCAAGGGTTAGCTTTTATTTTTATTTTTCCACACAAATAGTGTGTAGAGGAATGAGAAAAAGTTGGCCAGCCAACTTCAATATGGATTGTAATATTAACACGGATGTTCTAGAGGTGCTAAATCTTCCCAGCCAGGTCTCACTTCAATACGCAGATGGACATAGCAATTGCAAATAGTAGCCATTCAAGCCATACGATATATGTATGCTTACTGGGCTTATTGTTGGGGTTGTGTACAGTTGTTAGTTGTTGCTTGATCGATTGTTCGCTAATCAGACTACAT
Organism: Clavelina lepadiformis; assembly: GCF_947623445.1. NCBI lineage: Eukaryota > Metazoa > Chordata > Ascidiacea > Aplousobranchia > Clavelinidae > Clavelina > Clavelina lepadiformis. The sequence continues at coordinate 14,337,902 of NC_135242.1, forward strand.
TGATAGCGAGTTCATTAGCCCCTGATAGCCAGTTAAGCATCACATTACCAGAAACAAACGGTTAATGTCTTGAATAATCATTTATTATTGGTTCTCAACGAAACGGTTACTGTTTTCAGAGCACAGAATAAAGCTCCATTCGATAGACTGTAAAATCATAGACTGACTATATCAGAACTGACGCATTGAATGCTGTAGTACGAGTGACGTAATTTGAAAGTAATTCGGAAGAAGCAAGGCATAGGAAAGAAAAATTAATTCAGAAGTTGCGTGCGGTTGTTTTCAGGACAAGTTAATCGAGTCTGCAACACTTTAATTCTGTGGATTGTTGTATCAATATCCCTTTAGCGGCCATCGAGGTAGTGTTTTGATGGCGCTGGCTGGTGCCGTTAAACCTATTTACGCTTTGCGTAAAAACCTTTCATTTTAACGGTTGTAAGTGATTTCGCATTTCATTCTACAGTTTCGGGGCTTTTACTGCATTAAAAACATAATACCTTAATCGTCACTACAAATCTACTGTTTCAAATTCAAGAAAACAGATTTTCCTATATAATTTTTTGAAAACATGGTAACAAAAAGTGTGTATTGTCAAATGTCGTCGGCAATTTACGGCTTTATTTAAAAGGAACTTTTGCATCAACCACTTAAACAAGTGATTACTCACATAATTAATATGAAAGAGATCAATTAAATTCTTTACATTCAGTGCAACAATCCCATGCGTTAATACTTCACATCGTTTGGTAAAGAATCGCAAATAGACTTTAAATTATGCGTTTCGGCCAATGTTCCGATAGCAAATAGAGATACCTAAGCGACACGTTTTGGCCAATACAGTTCTTCCTCGATTATCCGGTCTAGTTAGGACAATGTTTTCAGAAACGTGACCAAAAAGCAAAACGAGATATGCAAAAAACAACGATAATTGAATTGTTACCTACAGTATAAAAACAGATACAATTTAAAATTTTAGCAAGAAATTGCCCGCTTGACTGTTGCAATACATCACTATTGCAATAGATCAGTTGCAACAGTAGATCTACCAAAAAATGAATCAATTTTAGATTGTTTGCAGGATTATTCGCATTTTTTACATTTGGGGAAAGTTACAATTCGACGGCTGACTCCACCGCAGGAAATCAGCCCCTGATAGTTTTAAAAGTAATGTTATAAGTTGTATTATTGCGTTGTATGACATTGTGATGATTGGATTTACAGTGAAGTAAACTTATCGCAAACGCTTCGTCCAACGGCTAATTAAAAAGCCATCTAATTTTGAAATGTTGTAGCAAAATAGAGTTATTGGATAATCGAGAAAGCACCATATACTGAAAGTCGCTAAAGTAGCTCTAATGTTTCTGTGTAGTGCGAGTTTAAATGAAGTTGTCGGTTTAGCGAAATACTGAAGAAAACTTTTTCCATCTACCAATGAAATTTGAAGATGATATCTTATTTCATAACAGAGTTATGAAAAGCCAAAAACACCTATTCTTCAAAGTCATCGGTGACTTCCAGTCAAAGTTGTCAGTTGATTAATATGAAAATGGGAGGTTATATTATTTTTGCTCAATAAAATTTTCTTCTGGTTTAAAATATGAAAAAAGCACCTAAGATGTGAATGATTCATGGAAACATAGCAAAAAATAGTATGCACTTTGAACCAACATGCCGAAAATTGTTAAAGTAACCTTTGCATTTAGAGCAGTGGTTCCCAAAGTATGGTGGCGAAGGTCGTCCAGGTGGTACATGAGCAACTTATCAAGTTCACACCAAACGATCGCAAATAATCTTTTATTGTCGTCGGCATTATTTTAATTTACATGAATTAGGTAGAGCGTGAAATTTCATGCTTTATTCCCTACTGAATACTAATTCCTTAGGGTATTGACGCATTGGATTGTAAAACAAGGTTTCTTTTTGACGAAATAGAACGTCATTTATTACTACGTAATAAATCCTTGAAGTCAGTTTTTGTAATACGTTAGTTGTGCTGTAGCACTGTAGCGAGGGCAGTAAAATTTTGACTAATTTTTGTTTAATATTCACGAGCCTTTACTAACATATCAAAACGAAAGTATAGCCCGGATTATATAAAGTACGGGTTCATAGCTATCGAACACAGAGAGAGTCTCAGCCGCAGTGTGTAGTATGCATGAAGACTCTTGCTTGCATGCAGCAATGAAACCCAGCCTGCTCAAACGCCATCTGGAGACAAATCATGCTAACAAGAAGGAGCGAGATGCCAGTTACTTTCAGCGACTTGGCGAGAACGTGAAGGGGCAACGTCTGGACAAAGCTGGCAATATTTACCAGAGGAAAAGAAGCATTGTCAAAGTGTCGTATGAAATCTCCCTCCTGGTGGCTGAAAACATGAAGGCGCATACAATTGCAGAGTCTCTCATAATGCCAGCGGCGAAGATTTTGGTTAGACAAGTGATCGGAGAGGAAGCGGCTGAAAAGCTAGATATTGTGCCCCTATCTAACAACACTGTGAAGAATCAAATAGAGGAGATGTCAGTCGATATTGCCGACCAAGTAATTGCAGGAGTTAAAGCCTCAAAGTTTGGGTTTTCAATTCAACTGGACGAGTCAACTGACGTAACCAAATGCTGTCAGTTACTTAAAGTGTATGTTCGCTTTACGCAAGATAATTCTGTCAAGACGGAGCTACTTATGAGCCAGGATCTTCCCAGTACAACAAGAGGAAAGGATATTTTAACAGTGTGAATGATTTTTTCAAACTGAATGAATTGGACTGGGGAAAGTTGGTTGGATGCACAACAGACGGAGCTCCGTCTATGCTGGGCCGAAAATCGGACTTTACACTCCATGTGAAAGCTGTGTCTCCCCACACCACCATTGTGCATTGCTTCATTCATAGATTTGCCCTTTGTACTAAAGTGCTCCCTCCAAATATGTTATCATGCTTGCAGCGAGTTATTGAGATCGTAAATTTTGTTAAATCGTCAGCCCTGAATACTCGGTTGTTCAAGCGGCTCTTTGACGATTTAAGCTCCGACCACACTTGTCTTCCCTACTATAGGGAAGTGCGCTGGCTCTCCCGAGGTAATGCAACAAGGCGTCTGTTCGAACTGCGTGAAGAACTGCTTCAATTTTGCAAGGAGAAGAATCACAATTTTCAAACAGACTTGGAGAATAAAGAATTTATTTCGAGGTTGGCCTACTTAGCAGACATTTTTGAAGTCCTAAACAACTTCAACCTGTGGTTGCAAGGGCCCAACCGAACTGTAACAGAATTCATCTCAAAGCTTGGAGCGTTTGTTCGAAAGCTGGACCTCTGGATTAAGAACGTTGAGAAAATTAGCTACGGAATGTTCAAAGTCATGGATGCCCTCGAGAACAAACCTAATGATGATATTTCCAAAGAAACTGTCTGTCATCTTTCACAACTCAAGACTGAATTGATGCATTACTTTCCAGATTTTGCATGCTGTGCTTACTCCTTGAACCCGTTCTTCGTTGATCCAGCCGATGTGCCTGTGGGAACCGGGGAACAAGAGGAGCTAATAGACATTCAAGCTGATGAGACAGCTAAAGCGAAACACAAGGAATGTTGTCCTATAAACTTCTGGCTGAGTATGGTATCATCATACCCTACGCTAGCCAGTCATGTTGTTCCCCAGTTATTAATTTTGCTGTCTACGTGGGAATGCGAGCAGGGCTTCTCTGCTATGGTGACTATCAAATCGAAGAAACGGAACCGTCTTGTTGCGCCTGGACATGACTTTCGATGCGCTGTCAGCAAAGTTATTCCTCGCATCGACCAGCTGGTTGAGAAAAAACAACTTCATCCATCTCATTAAAATTGTGTTGTGTTTTTGTTAATTTCATCTTGAGGGTTTTAAGTATCCCATTCAATGGTATTCATTAAACATCTTGCCTATCATTTTTATTTGTGAATTCTGGAGTTTTGTTGGACCACCTACAATGTAGGCAGTACGAGAACGTTGCATGATCCAAAAAATGGTACGCGAGTAGATAAAGTTTGGGAACCACTGATTTAGAGTCATATGCATTGCTAGCCTATTAATGTTAATGTTTGGTACATTTTGAATACTATCAAAAGTCATGGCAATTATGCCATTTGACCAACGTCATTTGCAAAAAAACTAAGATAAAACATTATGATTTATGTATGAAGATTAAAAATGTCTCGCTTGGTCGAATTATTATTAACACTATTTTAAAACAATCGCTTTGATATAAACAGTGCTTCGGCAGGAATTCGGTCAAATTTTTCTCCGCATAAAGCATCTCTGCTGCTATGACCTAAAAATGCTTTTCGGTGGAACATTTTGTCCACAAACGTATGCAATAATCTGATTGATTCCTTTAAGCGGTATGCGATTAACCGATGTTTTTACTTAATGTTAGATAGGATTTGGTTTGGGACTTCAGATTTCTATGCAATAAACTATATATACATTCAATTAACTGATTTCATCGGTATATATACTTTCTTGCTTGTTTTATGGCATGGGTAAAAAGTGAAAATGCCACAGAACTATAAAAGCACTTTTGAATACAATGAGGCTCAAATTAGGCCCATATCAGCATGTACTTACTTGCTTTCAACCAGTTTACTTTTTGGTTCTGTAGATTTTGAAGTAAAACCTTGATAAGAAAAGCCTGCATTTGTTAAACTTGACTCAGATCTTTCAATGGACACGCTTGTTTGATCATATCCTATGTTTTCAAAATTAGGCATGTCACTATCCATGACGTTTATTTCTAAATCGCCTAACCTAAACACAAAGATGTTAAAAACAATAATTTAGGTTTCACACCACAGGAACAATGCAAACAATAGACTAAAACCTTTCTCGGGCGTGGTGGCCACGACTACGGAGTTGGAGACAATTTTTGGTCAGTGTATTTAGAGTCTGTAAAATTGTCTTGACTTCCACCCCAACTCTAGCTAATCACGACCACTTAAAAGTGATCCGGAATATCTTCACATTGCAATGCATTGCATTTGTTTCACTAACAAAAACCTATTCAGTGTCCAAAACACAATTACAATACAGCTGGCAGAAAACAACTACCGTAATTGAACCACGCATAACTACTATTACCATGTTTATTCAGGCATGGGCAACAATCCTTGGCGGGGACATGTCCTATGTGATAAAGTCATTACTTTTTATATAGGGCCTAGTAAATACAATACTCACAATAAACAATATTTGGGTTTTTCTGTTTGCAACTGCAATTTTATGCACTTAATGGAAATGCATTATTAGCATACTCTACATCTACAATACAAAAATCTCACCCTATGACAGATAGTCAGTAAAAAAACCAACATTTTTTATAAAGTTAATTTCATCGTCTGGCCAACAAAGATACACAAATGACAAAGTTTTGCAATTCCTTTTACATTGTGTGGATTACTTTGGTCTTGGGATTAGATAAGGGGCTTCGTTAACAGTAACCTACAGCTACCCGTTTCAACACGTATCTGGCTCAAAATTGGTACAATTTTTTTTCAAGAGATTTGTTTTATAAAAACAGTATAATATATACCTAGAGCTGGAGCATATAACTATTAACTTCTACACTGCCATCAAACAGTTCTTTCAGGTATTCTTGGGGTGCATGCCCACACGCATTATCACCAAGGCCAGATTGAACTGGTGTGGGGCCTGTAGCACAAAAAAACTCCTTTAATACAGTCAAGTTAATTTGAGTACTTCAGTAAACATAGTGCTAAATGCCGCAGTTTGTAATTATACAAGATGGCAAGCATACTTTAGCAAAACACTACAAACATCATTAACAATCCCGATTAACTAGAGTTCTAATGGTTGGAACTTGGGAATACTAAAGGAATAAAGGTTTTTTCATTCGAAAACATGTCATTGTGAAAATTCGGCGTGTCACAGTATTTTTATCTAATACTATATGCATAGGTGTCGTTGCCAAAAAAATCCAGGCAGCGCGAATTTGGTAATATGCCAAAGTTGAGGCTAGGCATTTTAGAAGCGTATGTCATCCCAACATTGTTCAGGGCATTATATAAAATAAAATACATTAAAACGCCGCAGGAACTGTCGAAAGTTTTTTGCTCAGAAACCTTAGAGGTTGCTGTCAGGTTAAGGGATAACTTCAAACTACAAGGCTGCAAACTTAACTTACGAAGAGAAAAAAATTATAGAGAAATCAAGCTTTATGGCTATTAAACGTATGCTGACTCATGTTACATTTTAAAACACCCAGAACAAATTTGGATTAAAACCGGCAGTGATCATCATATTTTAACACAAATTATCTACTTAACAAATGATTGTTGCCATGCAAGCTTTACAAAATAAAATTGGCTATTTTGATCAAGCAAACAAAGGATCTGTGACTTTAAGAAATCTAAACCTGGAATCCCATCGATTATAAAACAAACAGGAAGAATGAAGCAAAACAACTTGTCAAACAAAAATGGTCCAATCATGTGCAACCTTGCAGTTGCAAATTGCGATCACACAAGCAACATAGAGAGGACAGTTTTAAATGACAGGTGTTTTGCATTTGTGCTGAAAACTGATGCCATAGCATACAGTTTGCGATCGAAAAAGACAATTAAACTTTTGCTCATGAATCCACCAACTGAAATAAATTTGCAGGTGGTGGGGATGGTAAGTCAGTGGTGAAACCAGCCGGGGGGATAAGGAAGACAATGTCTCAGCAGAAATTCGGCTTATGTTTACACTTTGTGTAACATATCACCGCATTTCATTCCTAAAACATGGTACTTCTATTTCCGCACTGCATGCTATAGTAGGCGTAGGCTGTAATATGGTGCTGTAGTTTTAAACTGCAATTCCCTTCTTACTGGTAACTATTCAGCCAATGTCACAGAACAATATAACGTAACAAAATAACATAACAGTATGAAATTGTAAAACAGTTGAAAAACACCTTTCAAAACGGAGATCAGTATGACACATGTGGCTCAAACCAAATTTGGCAAGTACACTAGTATTAAAATTTTGGCAAATCGCTTTTACAAAATGCGTTTGCAAAAAGGTGACCCCAGATTCCGCTAAAATGATGACATTATACTTTAACCATCATCGCTTTCTACAGTGGGTAAATTTACGTTTTTCGAACCAACCAACAAGATACTTCCACTTGAAACATGCAAGAACAAGGCGAGTGAACGCAGTGCTCGTTCACACAGAAAATAGTTATGTTTGTGTTCAATGTTAATTCATATGTTAAGCGTCAAGGTCGCTATATTATTATTAACGTTTACTATATTAATTTTGCATAACCGTAACTTGTTGTGTAAATACAGTTTTACACGATAATGTGCGCAATCAACAAGATGGGCACAAATGAGTACCCGCGAATAACAAGTCTATGTTAGCTTATTTAAATGATTTTTAGATACAAACATGATCGAATAATCGCATATCAATTTTGTCAGACATTTTTATGCGATAATCCGATTTATGCGTTTATGCAGTCTGTTTTAGAAATAAGGTTTACTGTCAACAGACAATTGTGTACAAAACTAAACTCTAACAAGCTCTTTTAGAGCACACAATCGTAGACATCATAACATGACAACAAAATCGAAGAAATTCGATTACAAATCAATCGTTATAAAGTCTTGTTTGACATGTTATTAAAAATCGTTAACTGACGACATAATTGAATTGTCTGTTTGGCTGACATTCAGCCACCATAATTTAACATTGTGGCATTAGCCTATTAATATTTAAGTTTGGTACATTTTGAATACTGGCGAAAGTCATTGCAACTACAGTATTTGATTAATGTCCTTCACAAAAAAATAGGATAAAACGTTGGTTTACCTATGACGATTTGAAATGTCTGGCTTGGTTTGTTTTTCAACCTTCTTTTTTTAAAACGATTGCTTTTATGCAAACAAGGCCTCGGCGGGAATGCAGTTAAATTTTTCTTTGCAAAAGATGTCTCTGTTACTTACGCTTACAGTAAGCAATAACCATGACATTGTAGTTTCACTAACCATTAGCGGTTAGTGAAAAAAAGACAGACACAATGCAATGCATACCAGTAAGAGCAACGAAAGTTCTGCTCCCTTGTAGGATGTGCAGAAATCTATCAAACTTGGTTGACCACACTGTGCAACATAAAGATTTGCAATGGTGCCAAATTATCACATTATTAAAAGCAAGGAAAAAACGAATGCGATATGACAAAAGATGATAACGGTGGTTATGACCAGGACAGCAAGTATTTTGTCTGTTATTCCACAGAAAGAAAACAAGCAAACTAAGTTACTACGTCATTAAACACAAAACTTATAATTGCTCTTTGTTGGAACATTTTGCTCACTTAAATATGTATCAAATCTTGGATCCGCTATTGGCCAAAGTGCAACAGAAATAGCGAATGATTTCTAGAATAGACATAGCAAATGTAGAACTTCAAATCTAAACATTTCATCTCGTGTGATTTGTAACAATGTCAACAAATTGCAATTTAAATCAATAAAAACATTCCTAAGTCCTGAAAGCCCAGTAGTCAGCAGCAGATTTTTTAACTTTGTTGTTTCAAAATCCTGAAAGTATTGGAGACTTATAAGCCTACTTCTGAAGTGATCAATGCAAAATCACAAAAAAGTGCCCAGCAGTGAGCTTATATGCCAGGGGTGGCCGAACTGCGGCTCTTTGAGCCTTTGATTGCGGCTCTTTAATGAATTAGCATTGTTGAATTAGACATGCATTTTCCCGGTCTAGACGAGTTGTTTGATCAGATTATGAAACAATGCGTCCTATCACACGTAGTAACAATGGACTCATTGTTAGTAATAATCAAATTACACTCCAAAAAGTACATTATTGTACAGAAGTGTGCTAACTTGTACACTGTAGTTAAGTAAACTGTCAAATTGAAGCTGTACGTCAGGGCTGACCTAGTTTTAAGTCTTGGTTACGGTTATACCAATAATTGCAAAAAGAGTTGGTGAAGCCCAGGTGGAGACTCATAGTATCACCACGCAGCACTAATGTTTATCAATAGCTACACTTCGTTGTAAGTGAATAAATTCGTGTTTTTTATTGTTTTGTGTTGTGGCTCTTTTAAAACTGGAATTTGTTATATGCGGCTCGAGCATGAAGCAGGTCTGGCCACCCCTGTTATATGCCATAGCTATTTCTATTTCTACCACTCAAAATTGTTACACACTACAGTACTTGGTTGCAGTTGAGGAAAACAAATGAACTTTTGCGCCAGTATCCTCCACCACCTGTAAACCAATCGTGGGCTGCAGACCAGATATGCAGGTTAATTAAATTACTCAGGCACACGTAGTATCATAATGAAGATTACAATATCAGAATGATGTAACCAGGACAACAAGTATAGAAATAGAGGTATTTATTGATTGAATGAAATAAAAAAAACACGATGATAACCACTAACCATATCGCAAAATGTGACAAAATGCATATGATATCCTTGCCCTAAAACAGTTGTGTAAAGTCGTTACTGCATTTGGCTTTTACAAGGAAAACCACAATATAAAGGTAAAAGATTGATCTTTTTTCTAATGTAATATTTTTATTGAACACAATGCACCCCTTGATATTGTGTGGAAAACTGGTACAAAATTAATTCCTACCTAATTCCAACGTGACACAACAAGTCGTAAAAAAGAACATTACAAAAATCTACCATTGTCATTAGTAATAGTAAACACTTGATGTTCAAGTATCTAAAACATATCGGTCGAGTCATCCGACGTACTGGCCACTAAACACCTTAATTGTGGGAATTAACGTCTCGTGCATGACACATGCCAAGGAGTTAGAATTACGGAAAAGTTAGGTAGTTAGGAAAAGAAAAACATTTTGAATTGGACATCCAACAGACCAACATTGAGCTGAACGGATACGCACAGGGCACCCAATATTTTTTTAAATGATTGGTCTTCACTGCAAAATAAGGGTGCTCATGTGACTGACTTTTGGATAATGCCTTTGTTCAAGGTGTGATCTGTGCCAGACTATGCTATGCGCACAGCATGAAGAGATTGCATTAATAGATTTACTTGCTGGAAATGACTGTCATTTGAGGCCAAACCATTGGGAAGAAGATCAGAGCTTTTATGAAATGTTAGACCTAAAAAAACTGTATGGTTGATTGTCTCTGTTGACAGATTAAACTTAGTATGCCAGAGTTGGGCATTCAACTTTTTGGAAGAGCACACCTATTTTTACAGAGCCAGGATACTCAGTGGCATGGCTATAGACCAGGTACCACATGACTTTAGAACGAAACGTCTGTCATCAGCGAAAACAAAGAAATACACTGCATGTGACGATAAAGAAAAACCAAAAACAAGAGCAAAGGAAGGAGGTAGTGGACAAAACGAGAAAAAAATCTTCTACCAAAACCACTATTGAAAAGGCGTACCAGTTTCACTTTGCATCGATATCACTGGTAACCTGGCAAAATATGATTTATCAAATCCTGTTTCATTACGTCCGTCTTTGGTCAATCAAATTCAATGTTGATCTACCAGTTAGTTGGTAGCAAGGCCTCACGCTGACTGTTGCCTAAATGTGTCACGCATTGGAATCTAGTCTACATTAAGCATAGTTAATGAAATTTTGAAATAGGATTTCGTGTGCAACATTTTAAAGCCCTTCTCTGTTAACATTCAAATTTTCAAGTTTCTACCTACAAATTATCCTTGTTTTGTATCAAAAGAAACACACCGTACTAAAAAAAAAGCTAAATTTCTTGCTCAGGCAAGAAATTGGCCCCTGTACAAAAACCTTTTAATTTTTCGCGAATGATGGGAGCTAGAGAGCTCTTTTTTCGCACACTTGCGCAACAGTTCCTCCTGGAGCTCTTTCATCTTTAAGTTTCTTTTTTAATCACTTTTTCTACGTTGGTCCAACTTTGGTGTCGTAGCCAATATGCGAGCATAATTTCACAGAACTGTAAAATCCTCAAATGGTTCGTTTCAGTGAACTGGTGTAGGTGTGTCGCATTGCTCTGTACATTTTTGGTGGAAATTTTTCAATAAGCGTTCTTCTAAGCTACTTGAAAATTTCTAGACGTTTCTGTAAAGGATGCCTGGCCACCTTACCAAAAGGAAAACAAAGTATACCGAAGACGATTTGAAGTCAGCTCTCAGAGCGCTTTCTGGTGAAACATCCTCTGGTGAAGGTGCAAACGGAAAAGTTACGTTTAAAGCTGTGCCTGGAAAATATGGTATTCCTATTACCACACTCCATGTTAAACTATTTTTATAGGTTTATCTAAGTTTGGTTATGTATAAATAAGAAAATTTTTTTATGGTAACCAACTAATTAACCTGTTTTTCTTTTTATCCAATCGCACATGCATGGATGATTTTTTTACTGCAAGTTTAAACAAATCCTTCCCAGAAATTGTGGAAGAATAAGTTGAGCAAATTTTCGTATTTATTGTTTACTATAGGAAAGCGTTCTTCATTGATACCCAAACGTGGGCCAAAAACCTGCTTAACCGCTGCTTAACCGAAAAGAAACTCATTCGAAGGAATGGTCAAAAGGTATGGTTTTGAGAGGGTTTGGTTTATCAAAAGAAGATTTAATCCAAGTGGTGAAGAAATACTAGATTTAAGTGGCCGCAACATTCCTACGTTTAAGGACAACGTTCCTGGTAAGTCATGGTGGTTTGGTTTTAGATCAAGACATCCCGATTCAAAGATCAAAAGAACAGAACCACTGGAAATGTCTAGACTCTAGATCAGTTGCTTGCACAGAAAACAAAATCCGTACTTGGTTTGATGCGTAGGCCTACGATAAAATTTTAGCTGAATATGACGTAACCCGTCCATCATTCCTTTGCAACTGTGACGAATCTAGTTTTCCACTTCATACAAAAAGCGAAAAAGACGAACCCAGGTGGGTAGAATGCGATAACTGCGATCGCTGGTATCATGTTAAATGCACCCACTTGGATCCCAATCTCACCCAACATGAAATCGAAAAGCTCACTTACCTCTGTCATAACTGTGAGTGAAGGCATATCTGAATGCTACTTTCAGATGACAATTTGAATTTTAGCTCTGGTTGCTATTCTTACTGTTGTTATTTTTAAGTTGTTTGTTTTCCATATTGTGATTCCTTTTAAGGCTTTAAGCGTGATTTTTAAACTCACTCGTTGCGAATAATTTTGCTGTTTTTGTTGAATTCTTGAAAAAATAAAACAAACACATTTTATATAAATGCAATGCCCCTGATTGCACGTCGATGTTGAACATTGATTGATGGTTGTGGATTTGGGTGTTTCTTTATCTCAAGTTTCCGATGTTCTTCAGCAGTAAATAAAATGATTCGCTACTTCTCATTTCTCCGATTTCTTGGTATTTGGCTCGTTTCCTTTTAAACTGGTCTTAATATTTTGGTGTATACCATATAGGCCTATGTGTCAATTATTTATCGTATCATGTTTGGGCACGCTCTAACAAGAATAGCACTTTACTTTTCTATCCCTATAGTCAATGGCAAAAATTAACGATACGATTACAAAGCGTCTTTGCTTAGAATCAGGGTGCAATACTAAAAAAAGAATAAAGGTTATGGTTTCTATTCGAAACATATATAACTTACTATACGTTACTATATAGTATATACTATACGTTTATTTCCGAAAAACGCCATTTTTATGGCAATTAATCGGCTGGGTTTTAAGCTTGAATGAATACTTGATATCTATTTAATTAAAATTAACCAATTGGAATACAGTAAAACTTGCTCGAATAAGTGTGAAATTCATGTTTCTTGCATTCGAAAACTGGCGCAATTATCGCACACTGGCGCAAAAATTGCTGGTGCAAGATTCGCTACCACCTGAAAGATATTTACTAAAAATGTACGGTTTTAAAGTATAAAATAGAGCATAAAATTACGCTTCTAATGATATAAAAAACCATGGCTGTGTGATCAGTAGAACTTGTTTTATTTACGTTTTACTTTGCGTTATATGAAGTTTTTCGCAAATTGGCTAGCCTACCCTAGGCCAAATTGTTGTGTCCATAAAAGCAAAGCAAGACAGATGAAATAAAACTGGATAAAGAAAGTCAAGTTTTACCACATGGTTACGATATCTGGATGGATATCATTTTAAGTATGATACTCAGAGTGTGCCAGTGTAAATTTGTTGATCTTCTTAGTTTTTCCTAAATTTGATTGACAGGTCTTAAATATCATTACTTGTTAAAGAGTTTATTTGTTTTTGTCAACCGAAACATACAGACAATTGACTCAGCGCTAAGCCTAATGTTAAACAACCCCCACATAAATTTAAATGCTTCATCGTTATCTTCATTTTTATGCACTTCTAAATTTAGCCTTATTTTTAAATCACTGTTGATGTTGTCTGAATCATGTGAACCAAATTTTATAGTAAAATAAAACAGGATATAGGTTGGCACCCTGAAGGTTAACTTTATTTATAAATATTTATTTATAATGGCCTTATACCAAGGTTGAACGTTCAACTTTTACGGTTAATACAACCATACTAAACCAGACTATTCATTACTTGCCCGTTTAGCAAAGAGCTTTTCTGTCTATTAGAATGTGGTGTTAGGATTCGATAAACTCACACACCGTAAATAGAAATGTCAAACGCAATTACGATTTTATTTATTTTTCGTCAAAAGCGCGGTGGAAAGAAAAAACACGCACTAATGAACGGGAAAAACGGACAATGCCCAGGCTTAAAACGTGCTCAAAAATAATTAAGGTGAGAAGTACTGATAACAGCTAGCACGGTAACTAAACCCATGTGACGTGTTCAAGCAACAGATGAAAGAAAATCGCTTCAATGCTGTATATCAGTGGATGGGAAAATAAAACCCACCGTAAAAGAAACCTCATCCCGGGCAACAGCCCGGTTTCTAGTGACCATAACACTAAAGAAGGGGGCTGTTGATAAGCCCGAGTTTGTACAACAACAATGCACACCAGTGATAATCTTTGGAAGATGTGATGACATTACTGCTCTTTGCAAAATGGCATTTTGTCTGGTACATCGGCAGTGATGTACAGAGAATAGTGCCCAACTGCCCATGCTGTCATCTCGCTTAATCATCTCATTTAAACATTTAATTCTTAAAACTTAAATACTTTGCCGGATTTCAAACAATAGATAGTTTGTGCAAATGCTTTTAGTACATTTAGAGTGTTACGAAGAAGCCATAGAAGAATTAATCTAATGAAATGCCAAATAGTCGGATAAAGGATGGCAAGATTTCAACGTTCTTCGTGGGAGCAGTGATGTGATGCGAAAGACGTCACATAAATACTTTTCAGTCATCCTGGTTCTCAGTATATTTCGATTGAGACATATATAACAATGATTACGTACGTGCATTCGAAAAATTCCTTTGGTTCTGTCATATTTGATGTAACACATACCATCACTTAATAGTTAATTAATGTGTACAGGCACTACAGTGTCTCGTGGCAGGTGGGACCATAAGAAATTACAGTATTGTGTAGTTCATGTCATACATAATTTTGACATAACTACGGAACATCTGCTCAATAACGTACCGTAACTTAGGTCACCTTACAATCAACGAATGCAAGTTAATAATTACCGCTAAATCCTGGGAAAAATAATTTGCACCTGAATATAGTTTGAAGTTGAACAGTTTTACATAAGCCATATTGAAATAAAGTTTGTTAGACTTAAACTTCAAACGTTTATTTGGTATTTCTTTTTTCTTTGGCACGAAGTTACGTGTGAGCTTGAAGATGGTCGCGGGCCAATAATAAACAGGTGCCGGGCCGCAGATAGCCCACGGGCCGTAGTTTGGACACTCTTAGTCTAAACCAGTGCTTCTCAAACCGGGCCACTTGGCTCACTAAAGGGAGAATTTTTAATTCCAGGGAGGAAATTTTCTCTAGGGAGGAATTGGGGAGGAAAAACTGTATATGAAAAAAACTTTAAATTTTTAATTTTATGTGTAACAGAAAAATCCTCTCGAAGAGGTTGTTTAGATGTCTACAATAGTGCGCGAGGACAAGCTCCTTAACTGCAGTGACTGACGTTATAAACGTGTCTGTTTCGTTCATAATGGCTATTGTTTTCTCTTTATTGTTAGTAAGGTACTTATAGAACTAGCTAGTAAGCTAGTGATGAAAAAAAGAGGAACACACGATATTTGCGGAGACCTTCGAGCAAAACTCACACGCTTTTCTCCTCGATTTTCTTTATTAACTTCTCAACATGAGGCTCACGGTTCTCACTAACAATGAGCAACGATTTGTTTGTAAATTTGTTTGGTTATTTTGTGAGAGCGTGCTTTTGCAATTTTGAATTTTATTCCTGAGATAAATCTTCAAAAGACATCATCCAGGGACAATATTCAGGTAGTGTAAAATTTTGGAAATTATTTTTTTTGATTTTTTGGGGGGGAGGAATTGACGGTGTTTTGGTTGGTAAGGGAGGAATCGGAAAAAAACTTTGAGAACCACTGGTCTAAACTCTAAGCAAAGACTTTATCATGGTGATTGCAACTCATGCAATAGACATCTTACAAGCAATAGTATTACTTATATTCATGGTTATTCGTAATATTGAGAAAGCGTACAGCACCTTTAACAAAAACCTTTTATTATGAGCTATTTCTGTTGTAATATCAAAACCTACCGGCTAACAAAAGATTAGAGTGTTCTAACCGCGCGCACCAAAAGAGTCAGATAATATTACAAGTAAAATTAAGTTAAGATACCCTTATAAGTCAAAGGGTTCTGCATTTTGGTGAAAAATCCCGTCGTGTTTCAATGTGGTTGGTACTGCTAACTCTCTTCTTGTAAACAAGCTGATTTAACAACAACAACAGCAACGGCTCCAACTTATAGTAAATCAGTTTCTGAAGGAGATGACGAAGACGACGATGATAACGACGCCGCAACATCTTCTGCCGCTGTCAGGACGTTTCGGACCGGTCGCAAAATCATTCCAAATGTGTGTTTCCTTGTGTTTACACCAACCGATCAGGTGAATCTTCACCTGGACTAATTAACTTTTATTATTATTTTTCCTTATTATTAACTGGACTTATTAACAATTTCTATTATGTCAACATTCGCATTCTTTTGGATTATATACCTTTGATGACAACATCCATTGCTAAAAGCATACAGCCTTCTCCATACACAACTGCACTGCTACATAGTTTGCTCCATATTTTCATCTCCAGAAGATTCCTGCAACAATTTGCGTTTCACAGATTACGTCCTGGAAAACTATTCACTTCTTTTTTGGGAGTTAACAAAAGTCGGCCAATAACTTCGACGCACATTCACGTTACAAACAAGAATGTTCATCTTGGAATGAAACCAAAGTTTCATCACATAGCCCACTCATTGTGTCAAACTCTGCTCCATATCAAAGAATTGACAGAATCAAAGATTTGAAAATATCTCTAAAACTAGAGTCAATTTGGAAAATAACATTATTTTTGGATTCAGCACTCCAAAATCGATAAAACATATCCGGCAAAAAACATTGTGTTGACCAGTGAATATCAACGCCGGCACAAATTAAAGTGACATGCCCAAATGAAGGCTGTTTTTGGTTTTCAATCAATACTAGGTAGCATTTTTTGTTCTTCACCAGTGAGCTGGTATCTGCAACTGAACATTTTTTTATTGATTTCAGATTACTTTTCAACGAAGCTTTATCCGCCAGCGAGTAAGTAGTGTGGCGGTCGGCCACACAAAGTAGCTAATCCCGAATTTTTAAAAAAGAAGTTTATTCATTTTTTGGAACATTTTACGCCATTTGCATTTATCCTGGCGACCCTGTAAAGTACACTTTGATTAGCATGTGCTGAAGTGAACACAGTACTGTACTCAGTTTACAAAGCACATTTAAAATAGAAGTTTTCTGGTTATCTGATTTTGAGTGCTTAATGGGAAGAGTTCCATTATGTGCATAAAAGTCTTCCAATATCAGGGTGGATTTTTCAGGCGCCACCCTCTGCAGGGCAGTATCAGGTTCAACAAATTCGTGATATATTGAATTTGGCACATACACCTGCATGTTTTGATCAATCGCATAATCTGCCAGCCAGAGACTTATGAGTATCTTTACTCTCATCTGGGCAGAAGCTGTTGAATTGGTTCAAGAGTAGAAGCGTTTTAGCCGCTGTACAGTTCCAAAAACACAGCGTTTTGCTAAAGAGACGCCTACAAAATCCAAGTGATACAGTTCTAGTTCCGGCTCATCCCAAACATATAGCGAACACATTGGTGGGTTTCTGTTTACGGGCGGCTTATAGGGGAACTTTTGCGTACTTGCCTGTAACTCAATCATGTTCCTTGTAAACCCACGTGACTAACGATGTGGTGTAACTGACATGCATGTGTGTATTGGTGATTGTTTGTTTTGGACTACTTTTAGTCTGCCCCTTTTACTTTCAATGTGACTTGGTATGGGTATCCCTTCGGAAACAAAGTTTTATCCAGTTTAGCTCGAAGGTTCATTGAGGCAAACAAACTCCTATTCCAAGACTAGGCAGTTGTCCATACAGGAGATCATAAAATTAATCCTTGCAATTAAAACGATGAAACGTAAAAATTGAATTCTCACGTTAGTGGGACAGGATAACTATTTTCCCTTGCTCTGTCTTTTTAAGAAGGACATAACAAATAATACTTTTAATGTAAATGTCAAAACTGCAAAACTATTTAGAGCAAACAAGTTTAAACAGTTCTCTCACTTGAATCACTCTTCTACAATATGGGACTACAAATCATCATTTCATCAAAATAATAAAAACATGTCACTCTACACACAATAAAAGATTAACTTGACAGCAAACACTACCCACATGAATAGAGTAATTTCAGTGACCTATTGCAATTTTTGATTACAACATTGTTTAAAAATCTTAAGTATACAAAAATGCCACTAAACATCATCAAGATTATAATATTCTTCCTGTACTGAAGGATGAAACAATGTTATCTTTCTTCTCTTTAATATAACTTATACTAATTCTTCATCTTCAGAAATAGTGGTGGGACTTGAAGTAAAACATATATAAAATTCTATTTTCTTATTGATCTTTGGGTGCCTCCTCCATGTTCAATATCATCTGTGTGGGGTAAAGTAGTCATATCTCGATTAGAGCTGGACTGAAGGTGAGGTATCTGTGAAACATAAACAGAAACCATAAATAAATACTTTATATGCAAAACAAGAAGCCACATTGTAGAGTCGAAGATATTAAGATAGTAAATACAGCTTCAAAATCTTCATTGCATAATTTCAAGTCAGCATCTTGGTATATCACTGAGCCCATTTTTTCATAGCCTATTACAATGGAGCCAGATTATTATACAATGTAGCTAGTAAAAAGGTAATTGCAAAATTTTCTCTGAAAAAATACTTAGTTTTTAGTTAAGCTGAGCCTCAATTTCTTAAAGAAAAAATCAATTAAGTGGATTGCCAAGGTTGTAGTCCTTGCTCTGCTTTATTAAATTTGCAATGCCATAAGCAAATACCATGGTCAACAAAAAGTTTCTGACAACATATAATTTACATGATCATCAGACAAGCAGCCAAAAAAAATAAAAGCTACAGCTGTTTAGAGTATATCAAATGGTGAAGCTGTACTTTTTTAACAGGTTATTTTGAAGTAATTTCGCTGATATTTATTGTTGTGGCTTATATATCATGTTAAAAAGCCATATACTATTCAATGCAGTTGTTTTGCTCTCTACTGTTTCTGTCATGTGAGTCACATAACTGCTATGCGATTTTAAAATTTTTGCTATCTTCTTTTTATGTCATAATACAACTCACGCTAGAGCCACCAGCTAGTTCCTTTTAACACTATTGTTAAAAAGTGCAATCGAAACTAGTGGCACAATTTTCACGTATTTTCAATCTGCTACGATCTGCTATTTTGTGAAGGATGGTACATTAACAATACCTATATAACAGGTCAAATGTGATTTTACAAGACGCTAGTGTGAGCATGTTTAACATGCAAACTGGAGTTTTTAATTTAAAACTTAAAATAGCACAACAACAACACAATATCATCACACTCCTGACAATGTAAAGGCCCTAATAATTAAATGAGATTTAACACAGAAACTTTTGAACCGAACATGTGCCATCTTACATGGTCCTGTAAAGAGGCTTTCAAACATGATCTCTATGATTTTGTTGGACTCTTACGTAGGGTTTTAAAAAACCTGTTTATACCAATCAGAAGGCAGCATGGTTGTTTTCTAGCCTAGGAATTACCCTAGAACTACCCTAAAATTCTGGTGTAGATTTTGTGCCTCGGTTAAAAATGTTTGAATCATGGTTTTTTGATGGCGTTTTATGGAATGTTAGTCCAAAGCATACAAAAGTGTCATACAAAATTTCAGAGAGTATCCCCATGGAGGATTTTTCGAGTAATCAGTTTTTTTAGTAAATTCACTGTACAATAAAACAAACAAGACGTTTATGGTGTTTGACGGCTCCTAAAACGTTTAAGTTAATACTTGTTACATTGAGAATTTTTTATCTTTGTTATATCACATCTATATGTAAGATGTTTGTGTAGAACTCCATCGTTGTGAGTTTACCAAAGAGTTAAGTGGCCAATAGCCCATCAGTAGATGCATGTGAAATGAACGATGTCAAATATACGCGTACTGTAATAACTGTTAACCTTTTATTTGTTTTTAGATGTATGTACTATTTTAAGTTGATTAAAACCCTAAAACGTGGGTCTCTATTTGTCTGCTTATTACAATTTAATTAACTTAAATGTGGACAAGGTGCTGAGACCTGAACGACTCGATACCGACCCTAATTCAAAGAATGCATCAAAAGAGTGGTGCCACTGGTTTCCAACTTTCTCAAATTTCCTCACAGAGCTGAAGCCTCCACATGATCAGAAGCTGAGCATCTTGGTCAATTACATATCGCCTGCAGTATTTCACTTAATCAACGAATGCGAAGATTACGACGAAGCAACGAAGTGTCTTAGGAAATCCTTTGTCAAGCCAACCAATGAAGTTTTTGCAAGGTACGTACTTGCAACTAGCAAGCAACAAATCAAAGAATTGTCACGAGAGTACTTACAAAGGCTTAAGAGCGTAAGCAATGATTGCAACTACAAGGCGGTGTGTGTGGCTGTTTACGGCAAAGAGGCAGCTCATGATGCGTTTATTACTGGCTTGCAGTCAAGTAACATTCAGTTGAAGTTACTGGAAACCGATGAAGTAGGCCTCAACAATATTTTTGAAAAGGCTTGCGCACTCGACGGAGCCTATCGAAGCTCCGAGCAGTATTAAGCTTCCCGCGGGTGCGGGGAATTGATTCAACATATCTCCAGTGAGTCACCAAACGTTGCTAGCAGCAAAAGCATTCAAAGCGATACCATTGCAGCAGTTAAAGAGAAGTGCTAATTTTGCAACTCCCGTAAACAAGCCAGAACGAGTTGTCGGGCTAGGAATTTAACTTGCTTCAAATGTGAAAAGGGACATTTTGCAAAAGCTCACCGGTTTTGTTATGGAGATCCGGTAGTCGCCAGTGCCGTTTCTTCAACTTGCCTTTCAACGGTAAGCCACAAATCGAAATTTGTTGTTCAAATTACAATAAAGGGACAGCCGGCGAGGGCCTTTATAGATAATGGTAGCACAAATAGCAACGTAAGTGTGGGTTTTTTCAAGTGTCACAATCTCAAAATGACACCCAGTAAACGAACAGTCGGCTTGGCAATAAGAAATGGCACATCGCAAAGCGAGGGGACCTGCATCTTTCACGTTACATTGTTGGGTAATCTGTACAAAGGTGTAAAGCTTTTGGTGATGGAAAATCTGTTTGTAGACAAATTATTAGGCGAAGACTTTTTAAGCATTCAAAAAAACTTTTAAAGTTCACTTGAGCGGATGCAAACCATCTTTTAAGCACAGCTGCACTCTCTCCTCTAAATACTTCACCGCTCTGTTTATTTGACCATTTGAGAGAAAACTGCCACCCAATTGCAGTTAAATCACGTTATTATACTTCAGCAGAACGACACTTCGTTGCAATCGAAGTCGCCCGACTACTACAAGAAGAAATCATCGAACCAAGCAACCTTCCTTGGCGAGCCCAAGTGGTGGTAACTAAGAACGAAAACCATAAGAAGCGACTATGTATATACGCTATTGGACGGTTATCTGCTGCCAAAAATACAAGATATAGTGCGTGACATGTCTCCATTCTCCATCTACAGTACGTTAGACCTAAACAGCGCATACCACCAGGTAGAACTGGCGCCTAACGATAATATTTTTACCGCATTTAAAGCCGGTGGTAATTGTACCAGTTTTGCTGAATAACGTTCGGCTTAACTAATGCAGTACGTACCATGTTTTCAAAGAATAATGGACGAGCTTATATCAAGCAACAACTACCACGGAACTTTTGTTTACCTCGACAATATTACCATCGGCGGTAATACACAGCTAAAACATGACATTAATATACGCAGGTTCCTAGAGGTAGCTAAAGAAGCCCACTTAACTTTTAATGATGACAAATGTGTTTTTTCTACTGATTCCATTAACTTGCTGGGCTACCGAAGTTGCAAGGGCATTCTTCAGCCAGATCCAAATCGTGTTGAGCCTGTAATGCAACTTTCTGTCTCAAACGACTTTAAGTCTTTGAGGAGAGCTTTGGACATGTCTCAAAATATTCTGATAAGGTGCAGCCCTTGGTCCAAGCCACTGGTTTTCCTTTAAGCAAAGTAGCAATTAACGCGTTTTCCCAACTCAACCTCAACCTGGCGCAAGCTGCGTTGCACAACATCGAGGAAAATGCTCCGTTTACTATCGAAACAGATGCTTCGGATGTGGCAGTTTCGTCAACTCTTAATCAGAAAAATAAACCAGTTGCATTTTATTCTAGAACACTTCATCCACACGAGCAGCGCCATCCAGCCATAGAGAAAGAAGCCACCGCCGTCAGAAAGCGGAGTCACTTCTTGCTGGGTCGGCATTACACTTTGATTATGAATCAAAATTCAGTCGCTTTCATGTGCGACATCAATCGGCATCGTAAAGTTAAAAACGAGAAAATACAACGATGACGCATGGAACTTAATCAATACAGTTACGACAATTTATCGTCAAGGTGTGGAAAATGCGGTTCCTGATGCGTTAAGTAAAGCTTGCTGTGCAGCGGCTGTAGATGGAAAACTTCTCGAAATGCACAATTCCTTGTGTCACCCGGGGGTGACAAGGATGGTTCATTTCATTAGAAGTAAAAACTTAACCGTATTTTGTTGAAGATGTTAGGAAATGACTGCTTCATGCCAGTAAAAGTACTCGAGTAAAGCGACGCTACTACAAACCAAGAAAAGTGCCACTCATGAACTTGTTTGAACGATGTGAGCGTAGACTTCAAAGAACTCCTACTTTCTTCCTCAAGAAACAGGTACTTGCTTACCGTTATTGACGAATACTCACGATTCCTTTCACTTTTCCCTGCAGTAACCGTTAACTAAAACGTTAGTGAACTGTTTAAGCCAGCTGTTTTCTATCTTCGGACTACCAAACTTCATTTTTTCCGACCATGGGACGACGTTCATGTCACGAGAACTAGGATCATTTCTTTACAACAAAGGTATTCCAAACCTTAAGGAAACGGTCAATGCGAACGCTATAATTCTATTGTTTGAAAAGCTATTGAACTCGCGAAATTTACTCATTACGCAATGGGAATCTGTTATTTTAGAAGCTTTACATTCAATTAGGTCTTTGTTATGTACATCTACCAATGCGACACCTCAAGAGAGGTTATTCCTGTATCAAAGACGCTCCATGGCATGACAATTGCTGGTGTCTTGGTTACTTGATCCTGGGCCGTGTCTGTTAAAACGACAAGGACCCGCAGTAGAGGAAGTGGATTTGATTGAAGTAAATCCGAATCATGCCTTTGTTCGCTTTTGCAATGGAAGAGAAGCCACGGTCCCCATCCGAGATTTAGCAGTGGCTGGAGAAGAAACTACGACTGGACAGACCTGGAATCAGATAAGAGCAATACTCCTACTATTATTCCCTTATCACAAGCTCTCGTCGACCACCAGTGAAGAATCAAATAGCGTCTCACACCAGAGGAATTTCAGCCTCGGCAGCATCCTGCTACGAATTCGACACCACAATACTGTGCAGATGGAAACTCCCAGCTATGCCGATCTTCACGCAAACGGCACCCACTGGAAAGACTGAATTATAAAACTTTTTGAAAATATTTAGCATAAATATTAGAGGAGGTGATTATTATATTGAGAATTTTATATCTTTGTTATATCACATCTATAAGTAAGATGTTTGTGTAGATGGTAAACTCACAACTCCATCGTTGTGAGTTTACCAAACTGTTATGTGGCCAATAGCTCATCAGTAGATGCATTTGAGCTCATCAGTAGATGCATGTGAAATGAATGATGTCAAATATATGCGTACTGTAATAACTGTTAACCTTTTAGTTGTTTTTAAATGTATGTTCTATTTCAAGTTAATTAAAACTATAAAACGTGGGTCTCTAGTTGTCTGCTTATTACATTACTGTAACATTACACAACTCTAATGATGCATAAAACAAGAAATTGGTTAGCAAAGGAGATACAATTTAACGTGAGCATAATTTCTCTAAAACATGCATTAATTTTTGTTTTAATAAACTGAAGTTTAACAACAAGTGAAGCTGATAACAAAGTTAAATGTTAAGCATTATTCTAACACAATGTTGACTAATTAAAAAAAATCATGCAAAATAAACTACCAAGGAAATACCATACCTGGGTCTCTCTGCCTCCCACAAACTCATGCGGTGCATTGGCAGCGGAACCTCTGTGCAACCTTGCACTAACTTTACGTTCACGTTCAATTCTAGACAAAGGACGTGCAGCAGATGATGGACCTAAAAAGTAGGAACGAAGAAGTTAACAAACATAATTAATATAACTGTTTTTTATCAAATAAATATACTCAGTTAAACATAAACAATCAATACATATCAAAGTATCACAATACTCATATGTTGAACGCATTTATTAAAAAAGGACAACACACTAAAAACTAATTGTTCTTATCAACTGGAATACTGGATAATAAGTAGCCAATCGTACAATTATCAAATTCACACCTCACACACACTCACTATGGTCCCATTGTTACACACAATGTAAAACCATACGTTACTGCTTGGTGACTATGCAAATAGTTTTAACTGGCGCAATGTTCACAAAAACCATGGAAAAATTGAGCGTATTCTGTGTTAAATACTATGTGAAAACGTTTTGTGACTAAAAATTTTGAATCAGTGTCTCAATTAGTCTATCACAAACTTATTATTAACTACTTATTAACTATTGACACAGTAATAATTACAACACAGCAAAAATACATGCTGTATCGCTGGCTTATAAGGTCATTTAGACATATTATTATTTAATTATAAAGCATAAGCATAATGTATACTGTAACTGGCGTATAACCACTCACATTTCTCTATTGGGGAGGGCAAAAAAACAAGCATTTGCCAGTGTAAACATCAATTTTATTCATTGAATCATTTCGCTGTAATTAATATTCTAGCATATATACAGACTAGACTTTAAGGTCATGAAAATTTTTGTAGAAGGTAAAGTGCATACAAATTATATTATATCTTTAAGATTCACCACAGTTGTTTTAGAATTTTAGCAGTTGCAGCAGAGAAAGAAGAGTATGGTGTGACAGTTTTGTAGTGCTGTAGTGAATAAAACAAAACTCTAAATGTTCTAGGTAGCAAGTGTTTAAGATTAGTGTTGATTAGCATTGGAAATTAGTCTCACATAATTCAACTAAAATTTTCTGCTTTCTGCCAAATACTGTTTTGGGCTTTATTACTCACTGTTCCACTTACTTTATCAGAAGAATACAATAGACCAGTGGTTCTTAAACTGGGGGGCGCGCCCCCCTTGGGGGGCGTGTAACTTTCATAAGGGGGGCGCGAGAGATGACAAACTGTCTATTATATGAGCTATGTCTAAACATGCTTTCTTGACTTTCGCTATAGGTTCAGTTTTACTAAAATTTTAAAGTGTGTCACGATGGCAATTGTATTTTTGAAATTTGGATTCTGAATACGTCAATTGTTACGTCATAATATTGGGTGTCTCTCCGCATTCAAGCGTATTGTTTTCCTTTACTCATTCACGCACTCCTAGCTCGACTAACTGTTCTCTTGTGTTCTCTTTTAGCGGTGACCTGTTTTTTCTCACAACGGGGGGGGGGGGGGGGGGGGGGGGGGTGGCGGTGTAACAAGAAAAACTTTTACAAATGTATCACTTGTAGAAATACTTAACTTACACTAAATGCATTTTCTTTAGTTTTACAATAATGATGTATACAGGAAACCAGATGTTTTTGCTACTAACCTGTAAATATCCGATCAGTTTACGACGTATAATTTTTGAGTCATTAACGATTGAAAATTTGTGTGCAGTGTCGACCACACATAATAAAAATAGTAATGTCGCGCACCCGGTTTAAACAGGGCAAAACCAACGTCAGCCAATATTAAAACCGTAAAATGAAGTAAAACTTAAATTTAGTATTGATTTAATAACCAGGTATTTTAGTAATTAAACTAATTCTATTGAAACAAAATGAGTGGAAAAAAGAGAAAGTATGACCAAAATTATCTGAAGTATGGCTTTATAGATACCACAGTGAACGGAAAAGTCGTTCCGCAATGCGTGATATGCTTAGAAAAGCTAAGCAACGACGTTTTGAGACCAAGTCGTTTGCAGCATCATCTTCATGAATATAAAGACAAAACCTAGGAACAAACTTGACTGTAAAGCCGACCTAAGATGTACTTTATCTTCTACAAAGCCTCGAATTAAACGTTTGGTTTCTCAAAAACAACTACATCCTTCACATTAATGAAAGTTAATTGAAAATAAATTGTTGTTTTGTTTAATGCTTTTTTATTTTGCAATGAGATGGGGCGCGAAATTTTTAGGTACCGTCAAGGGGGGCGTGTGCGAAAAAGTTTAAGAACCCCTGCAATAGACGCTTGTTTTTATTCTATGTACTGTACACTTTCTCAATAATAGAGTAACCAAGAACATAAGCAATGCTAGTGTTTTTAAGATTTCTATTGAGTTGCAATCACCATGTCTTTCTTCGACAACTCATCTGTTGGTCTTAGTGATTCACTAAGCTAACTCTGCAGAATTGTGTGCTTCATGAAGGCGATGGGAGTTAAAATGTTTGACATGAAAAATGCTGCCAGTTGTAGCAGGTGCAACAAGAAAAAACTATGTTTAGACAATAGGAGATGGATGTAGCTAAAGCTCACAAATAGTGACATGGATAAATAAACAGTGATAAGGTTAAGAAGCGAACATTTCCAACAAAGACTTCTTATCACAATAGATGCTGGAAAACAACCTTGGACCGTACTAAAGGACGTTTTCGACCAAACGGCGAGAAAATACACAGCCCATGCAGCAAGTAGACGAAGGCCTTTGGCTGTTTGGACAGCCCTACTGGACATAGCAGCACTAAATTCCTGGATTCTGAACAGAAAATGTTCCGGTAGCAACATCAGCCGACGAAGCTTCATACTCCAGCTTATGGAGGGGTTGAGGGATGCTTACGTGGTGAAGCGGAAGCAGGTGGTCCAGAGAAGTGAACCCAGCGCAGAGAAGACCATCTGGAAAACGAAGGAAATGTGGGGGACAAGGTTGCAAAAATAACACAGTTACAGTTTGCTGTCACTGGAGCAGGCCAACTTGCGGAGTGTGTGGTAACGGCGACTTGAAGCTTACAGTATGCAAAAACTGCACAACGTAAATTGATCAACATGGGTCCTGCTGTAAACTCTAAAGACTTATCCAATTGTGTGTAGGAAACATATGAGCTTTTTCTGCAATAGTTAGCGTTTTGTTAAGATACCTACCATCAGAACAATGTTTGTTTGTTTTTCAAATCATAAATATTGTTTTTTTTTCGTTTCTTACAAATTCGTGCAACGTCATAAAAGGTCGAATTGCTGTAGCTATGTTAGTTTTTGTTTCAACTGAACAAGAAAAATACATCCTAAATACATTACGGAAGGATTTATTTTTTATTTTTTCGCTAAAACTAATCAAAAAGTACATTTTTAGGATGGTGTCGTTTTCGACACTACCGGCTGTTAGTGGTAAACTTGTTTTCTGGCCGTTGTAGTGTTAATTATAGTACGTACAATGAGAACTATTCAGTGGGAAAGGATTACCTGCATTCCCGATGGAACCAAGCAACCGTAATGAATGTTAACCTATGCAAATCATTCTACAGAAAGACAAATGTAAGCTGACTGTTAGTACTAGTTTCATGACTTTAGTGCTTATTTTCTGAATGACCCACAACACTTGGCTCATTGCTTCTAAACTCAATTACCGTCTACCATCACCAATTTCTTTCCAATTTTATTACCCTACATATAATTTCAATTACATCTATGTCTACTACGGTCAATGATTTTTTCGCAACAAGCTAAACTAGAGTTTTCCCTTGAACAATCTGATTGTGATTATTTCAGAGACATGAATATGAGTGCCACTTATAGCATGTTATTTGAACAATGTAATATGAACAACTTTAGAATAGCATTACGTTTGACTTACAAGCCTATTGCATTTTTGGCTTGTATTTAAGACTTTAAAAGTGTACTTATATGTCTATACATACATTACAGTAACACAAATAGAACTGACTTGGACCAGTAAGCATTGGATGTTGTCGTGAATTGGGTTGGGTCAAACCATACGATGTGGATGAGCGAAGCTCTTTCTGGTCATAGTCAATCGCGTTACTTTTGCTTCCCTAAAATCAATATTACAAAAATATAAAATTTAGTAAATACATTAATAAATACATTAAGATAGTAAATTATGTCATTGTATATATGGTATAAATTAAAAACTGCCTGAATTATTAAAAACAGGTGTAATTGACCAAAGATTCAGCATGGACTTTTTCAATTGACATTTTCTTAAACACAAAAAAGTACCTTGTTGTAAAGAAGTACCATAAATATTTCGATTTCTTGCAATGCTCATTTAGAAAAATACCAACACTGAGCATAAAATTTTTTATAGAAGCTTGACAATACCAATTATCGTAATAAAAAATTACATAAATGTTTTTTATGTACCTAAATAAAATTACATTACTATTTCAATTCGATTCAGTTGTAATTATATAAATCATTGAATAGCAGACAAATTCGTGTGGTCTCCCTACCTAGAAACATATTTTTGCAAATATGCAAACAAAAGTTTGCCACCCTGAGCCATCACCCAGAATGATGAACAGCAGATAGCGAAAGAACCACCCTTCCTAGGGAGAAGTACTATCATCCAACATTACTGTCGTTGAGCATTGGAGGCGTTACTTAAAAAAGCTCACCATCATTTAAAAGTATCTAATTGTATAGCTTCCTGCCTTCCTGTTTGGGATACCATAAGATTCTTAAAAGTTTGACAACAGCTCTTGTAATTGCTATCCAAAAGTATAACGTAGAAAAAAGAGAACTAAAAGAGGTATTGCTAATAGCAATAGCTAATTAGCTATTAAATTATCTGTTTGGTGTGTTCCCTTCAAAATTCTCGAACAATTGTCCTACACATGCCTCGAAGTCATAATCGATCCCTTTCTCCCTCGTGAACAGGCTAGATAAGATGTGGGAAGGCAAGTGTAGACCAGGTCTTCCTCACGGACCATGATATTGAGAGTAGCTTCAAAGCTGAGGAAAAGACAGGCCCTGTATTTATAGGTATCTAAGCTGTCTACAACACAGTATATCATTGCAGCATTACCTGCAAGCTGCATCCAAACAGGCAGGCATGCAGTTGATGTGATTACGGAGCTTGCCTACAAATGGAGCTTTACCTTCACCACCTGCCATTACCAACGAAACAGGCTTCAATCATTACAAAATACGTTTACATCTTGCACGGCTTTCAATAGTGAGGTCAGGATGGGAAATTTACAGTGCTACTCTGGATAAAGTAACATCGGCCCTACTCTACTCAACTGCACGACTGCCTGATGTCGCAGTCCACACATTCCCAATATTAACACTGTCATAAATGGTGCCTCGAATACTGCGACCAGATGATTGCATTGCACATCACTAGGCAACCTTCCGATCCTTGCAGACATCCAACCTGCTGGCTTTTGCTGACAAGGAGCTACTGTTGCTCGTTTGGAAATGGAGCAATCTCATCTGCTCATTTTAAAGCTTTTTGACCTAACAAATAATAAGAATTCCTGCAACTAAAATCAAGATCAACGTCTCTAAAAAACAACTGAAAACACTTCTTCGTAGTTTACCTACTACAGACATTAACCTTCTTAACCTGAGGACCCACGTATTGCACCGTGTTATTTGTTGTCCAAAATTCAAAACCATTAACCCTGACTGGCCAATTGTTTCCAGCAACAGTACACTCACAAAGATGATATCCAGAAGCAGCAATAACATCGTAGACACTAGACACTACTGATTTTCTCAAAAAAAACTTGAATCAGTTCGAGATCTACCTGATGGCACCGTCCTTGCGAACATGGATGTGAAACCATTATAAACAAACATTTCTCACGAAGCCTGTCTACAGGCTGTTTGTTGTAGTCTTCCACCTAATGACACCTCTACCATTACCGAATCTTTAACTAAATTTATTTTGGAACACAACTACTTCATTTTTGAAAACAGAATTGAAAACAAAACAGAGGCACTCAATTCTTAACTTTCCAGCATCCAATTGACGTTGGAAGCTCAATGCCTACGTGGTTACTAAATCAAAGAACCGTACTGCTACATCGATTTGTCCAAAACAAAGGCGATCCAGTCTACGATCCTGTTGAATTAATGATGGTGAAGCCCACTTTCGCTCAAGTAAATTATACAAATAGAAGGGAGAGTATGGTATCAACTTCCGAACTTGCACTTCACCCACAAGTAACCCCAGCTAACAATGAAATTGAGCTAGCCGTGACATCAACCAGGAATAAGTTTGTCTACAGGCACTAGTGACAACGCACAAAGAGAGACTAATATTCAAAGCGATGGACACCAGCAAGCACTTTCCGGGGACGCTGGTTCACAAACCCCGAGTATCAGGCGTTCCACGAGAGAGAGAAGGCCTCCACAAAGATATGGCGACTGGGCAATGTAGTTTTCAATATTGAAATTACCTGCGCTCTAACAAATATCTTAAATAATTATTTAACAGGGGAGAATGTGGTGACATTCCTTCGTTTTCCTTTTCTGCCTCACGCATAATCACGCCGGCTTACTTTGGTTCTTGCGTTTTGTGTTGGTTTCCATGTGTAAGACGTTATTTAGTAGTAAGCGTGGTGTGGGCTGGTTGGCTGCTTAATGATAGAGTTTATCTATATCAGCGTTATTTATTTTACAGGCACGTCTTACGTAACTAATTATATTTTATATTTGGACTAGAACAATTCTGTTTAATACAGCCTTAGATGCTCTTTGGTTCTATACCTAAGTTCCAAGGTTATGACAATAACCAAGGTGGTGACGTCGTCACCATACCATCGGTCAGCAGACCTGCTTGGGTGGGGTTAACCACTTAAACCTTTATTGGACGGTTTGGGTCCCCCATGCACGGATGGGGCTTCACAGCTTTTGAAGCAAGTGTTTGTAGTGCAAATGAGCAGTCCTCAGACCACATACTACACTCCTGCCCCATCTTTTCTTCATTCTTTTATCAGTCATACACCCATTCATATATATAACAAACAAATTTTGGTTAATAAATTGCCAACCAGTTAAAATTAACCATACGGTCTAACAAACACAATGGTATAAACTATAACAAAACCCTAGCTACTTTGCACAATGGTAGTGAGGTGTCTCAATATGGTCACCTTCAATTGGTAAAACCACTGAAGCAACCAAATATATAATAAATCATGTCATCAAAGGTAAACTATGATCAGAGTAACCACCAGGTAAAGGTACAACAAGGAATATAACAAGGTGCAACAACTTCACAAAAGTCATAGTAGCTAACTAAGAATGACGAACAAAACAAAAAGCAAAAACTTCACCGATTCTTAGAACTACTTAAAACAAACTGATACAAGAGCCAAAACAGAGCAATTCTGCAATGATTTTATTTTGCAAACGTTAAAATAAGAGTTAAGCATAAACGTTTGCAAAATAAAATCATTATTGGTTTCTAGATTCTTGTATTTAAAAGTATTCTTAAGTTTGCTGTGCTTTTATCTTTGTCTTGTGTCCTCCCTTTCAATTCAATTAATTATGTTTGCTTTGAACTTTGTACATCTCAAGCAGATATACACAAAGTATCACACAAATCACTTCCAGTAGTAAATCTCACAGCTGAATTGAATTCGTAACCTTCACACCTTCAATGGTTCATATTGCAGAATATTTGTTTACCATTGGATGTTGCATTCATCTATTCATGTTTGCACAACAAAAACCCTTTCACTCATTTTTATTGACCAATTAGGTACATTTAAAGCTTCAAAGCAGCCATTATTGACATTTGTTTATTTAACAAAATCTGCTTACTCCAATTCACTTTATTTAGGTCTTAAGCAAATGATGTTCTTTAATATTTGGTCCACGTACAGAAGTAGACTTGTGGCTTTGGTAGATCTATTGGACCTCCTCAAATTAGGCAAGTAAGCATGGTTACCTTGCTCCTTAATTTTCAAAATCAAACATAATAACTACAATTATATAATTCAATTTAGCAGGAATACCAAAATTTTTTCTTTAAGTTTTCATAAATTAAAAACTTCTTTCTACTTAGCTATTTGAGCTGTAACTAATCATATGAAAACAATTTTATACAAAGATTCAAATAATGAGAGTTGTACTTACAAACTTAAGCATGTTCCAATCAAAAACATAATCATATGTAAATCCTTGTCTATGAAACAGGTTTCTAAATAGCTGCCTTAAATATGAATAATCTGGCTTGTCATCAAATCGAAGAGAACGACAATAATTCAAATATGTTGCAAATTCCGCTGCAAAATAAAGTTAAGAAAATAAGATAATAGAACTAACTAGTACCATTAATGAAAGTGTAATTAGGGTGAAACTTTAGAAAATGCTTCATTCAGCTTGTGTTCTTTGTATTTGAAACAATAAATCATACTTAAATACCATACATTGTCTGATCACTCTGATAGCCTGCTTGACATTATTGCTACTTCATTTGAAGGTTTTTTTTTATTGAATTCTACTCGACACTTGAAATGCGGAAAAATGACAAGTCATTGACAAGCAACAAAGAAAGCCAGGCAAAAAGGATAAAAAGATTGATCGGAGGCTTAATGATGAAAAACTACAAAAAGACTATGGTGCGTTGCAGCACAACTGGTCTACAGCTGCGTTTACCACAACTGCAACTTTTTATGATAGAAATGATAAGAATGGCCAAGCAGAATTTTAAATCCAAATGTCGAAGCATATTGAATGCTAGTTTATCAAATCCTAATAAAATTGAAAACTAAATGCTATACAACAACTATAAGGACAATGTCTTTAATGAGAGTCAACTTAAGCTTATGTTGAATGTTGACTATTATGTGTAATATAGTTAAATTAATTACATATTATGTTGTTACTAAAGGTCACAACACTTATTTTGTTGCATTCCAATACATGGTAATTTATCAAGAGGTTGAAACAGGCTTAACTATAACTATAAAACAGAAATCATTACAGTGTCCCATAAAACAACAGGTAGATCAGTAAGCATGAAGAATAACAACATGCTGTATTGATTGTTTTTGAGCACAAAAATTACTGCCTATAGTACCAATGCGCATTAATCAATCAATCAATGGAAAATGTTATTCTGCTTTTCATGTTCCACCAATCACAGCCACATGTGGCTCTCAATTAGAGACGGGCCGATAAGAATCCTAATCCGAATAGATTCGCCAAATATCGCCTGTGTGAAAGATTTGGGGAACCAAGAATACTAACAATTAGCGAACCCGAATGCAATAATACTTTTATTGGCATTGGTAAGAAATTAGATAAATCAGGAACAATCAGAGAAGTAACTACTAGAAACAAAAAGCATTTGCACACATAGTAACTAGACTACCAGAATGTCAGAGCAACATTCCAAGAAATCTCGCTCCCTCATTCAAGAAAATTTGGTTTTTTAAAGTGATTGGGAAGAAAAATATTTTAAATATCCTGTGTTGACAAATGCCGTAAAACCTTTTAATGTTGAGAAATGCAAGCAAATAAATATGGTCTAGTATGGCAGGAGTTCTAAATTTATTTTAAAGCAACCCAATTTTTCTTCATTATGGATGCTCATGACTTAGCCTTTGCTAAAAATCCTTATTCGGACAAATCAGCATGCACTGTGACTCTAAAATGGTTTCTATCCATACCCAACCGCCCTACTTAAGTGATCATCAGATTAAAACTGTCTTTAAGGCATCAGTCCATCTTCGTCTTGGTCATCTTTTGTTACCTGTTTCAGGAACTTTATCTTCAAGTATAATTTTTTCCAGGCCATGATGTGGTTTTAAATGGCCAAAGAAACTGCATTATAATTTTACTACCTGGTTTAGCAGTACCGGACTGTTATTGTAAATCTTTAGTACATTACGAACTGAAGTGCTAGATTTTCAATATGTTTATTTTACCCCTAGAATGTGTCGATAGCAAGTGCTCTCAAAAGCTTTCGGTCTCCCGATATTGAGTTCTTCAAATTCCAAATTTCACAACCGTAACTGACTATTCACTATTGAGAAGATGCAGGAGTGAAGTGGGTGTAGCTTTGTTACTTTAATTGTAGATTTACATACAGGTTTCAACTTCTTTACGGCAAATCTTGCTATACTGAATTATTCATTATTCTCTGAATTTCTTGTGAGCTATTACAGTCTGAGCAAATTTTGGATATCAGGTATGCAAAGGATTTCAAGTTTTTAATGATGTCCTCATTCCTCTGAACAAAGAAGACTCTCATTTTACTTTTTCACATTTATGGAAAGACTATACTTCAAACCAATTTCATTGTTTGCTAGTAACATTTCAGACAAACCAGCCGGACTTCTAGACATAAGAATGACGTTTACTATACAACTTAGTTCGCAAACCTCTTTTCCTTCTACCTGAAGACCTTCAAACTTTTTATGGTATTTTTTCGGCTTCTCCTCTACTTCCCCCTTTATTGCCTCAGTGTAAATGTTGAAAAGTACAAGTGACAAGGGACATCCCTGGCACACAATTTGGTAATCTTGAACCAGACAGTTGTGTCACACTAAAGCCTAACTGCACTATGTTGGTTCTTGTACAGTTGGAGTAAAAGTGCTGTAAGTTGTTGGGGAAACCCATATTCTTCATAATGTTAGACAGTATTTGGTGGTCAATGCTGTCGAAAGGTTTTGTACATTCTACAAAACGCATGTATATACTTCGATTGAATTTTCTGCAATTTTCCATTATTTTTCAGAGGTTAAAGATTTGGTCTCAAGTTCCTCTACCTTTCCTAAAACCAGCTTGTGAGACATTAACCTCAGTTTCAAGTTGTGTTGAAAATCTCAACGTGATGATCTTTATAAGAATATTGCTTGCATGACATGTAAGTGAGATTGTTTGGTAGTTATTGCAAATGAATATATCATCTTTTTTTGAAGTGTTGCAAAATTTCTTCTTGTCCAGCCTGATGACTAGTGGCCATCTTTTGCTATACCAAATCACCAATTTTATGGACTGTAATTAAGTGCAATTCTCACACACACAAAAAATGTAAATTACTTCTCAGCACTAAGTAACACGTTTATCTAATTGTCATAATTAGCCCTTATTCCTACGAAATTCTTGTGCATATCTAATGATATTATAATGTTACTAGCGTTCTATTTCGTGGGTTTACCAACCAACGCTGTGCTATATTTTGGCTGTGTTTAGTATATGTGACTCATTTCCATACTTCAGAATTAAGTCTACCATTACCACACCACATAACTTGAAAAGTTGATATTTATTGACCTACATGACCAGCTTCTTATTAGGTTGAGAAATTTTGTTTACTACTCGATCGTACTTGACAGCACAACAGACATTATTAATACAGACAAATTAACTGTGTTTATTAGGTTTGACGGAAGTGATGTCACACTTCCAGAATTGTGAGGAATTTCTCACTTTGTCTGCCATTCACGTGTCAACAAAACGGATATATATGTTTCTTGAATTCTATGCTACTCTTCTAGAAGCATAATTGGACCCATCAAAGATGCTTTTAGTGGCAAAGAATGTGTCTTTCCATGCTTAAAAAGAATCAAGGACATCAAAAATTAATTAGCAAATAGTGTGAAGAAGATAATCTTGTCCATGTCACAACTGCACTTGTTGCCAAGTCAATGAAGATGTCCAAACTGACGAAAATCATACTATCACAGTAAATTGGATTTGTGCAAACGCTCTCAACCATCGGAAGTTCCAACAATTTCTTCTAGAAAATTGATGCCGATTATTAGGTTGGCAGCCTTAGAAAGTTCTCGCTTCATAACAACTGAACATTGGACGCTCACACAAGACTGTACAGGTTTACCAATTCGGGTGTCTAATTCTCTATTCGGCCTTCCAGCACTTGTGCATTGCACTCCTAGATTCTCTACCTGTTTCAGTGTTTCTCCGCAAAATTGCAGTGAGCATTGACCAGGATTTCTTGAGAGGCAGAGTATCTCAGTTCTATTTATGCTTATTTTCATCCTTGATTCATTGCAAACAGTTGCAAAACGATTCAACTAAAACAATCCTACGTCTTGAATAGCCTAGAATTCAGAAGCGGATTTTTTATACTAAAGTCTCCAAACTCCAAACGTACTGTAGACCTACAAGCTTACTAAACTTACTTACTACTCAGCCATAAATGCAAGCCTAAAAAAGCAGCAGTGCAAAATTGCTATCTAATATAGTACTTGGAACAAATGAACACAAGTTTAGCAAATTGCCCAAGACATTTAGAGATGATCGGAGTAATTAAAATGCCGTAAATGTCCTGAACACTCAACGTATTTCTTTCTAATTTTTTTTACGCAAAATTACGACGCAAAGTAAATATTTCCTTGATGTCACAATTATAACAAGTCTTCTGAGCGAAAGGTTGGGAGTTGCGACTATTTCGTAAAATGAATAAAAACAAAAAAATGCCTGCTATAGTTTTGGCCCTTGAATTTATTCTACGAACATGTCTTTTGTTTTCATGCACGAAGTTGAAGTTCAGCCTCGAGGTTTTATGACAAATGTATTGTTTTTAAACAATGCTTATATGGAAATGCGGTTAATCTTTTCCTATATAATAGGTTTGGTTGTCTGTGCAACGATTGCCTATTTCCATACCGGTATGTCACATTTTTTTCGTTTTTCCTTCTTTGCGCCTAGGCAAAACATGAGCTTGATGTAACGTGGAATAGTAAATAACTTATGAGTTACAAAAAGGAAATGAGAATAACCGAGTACCGATGAAAAAACTTGTGGCCTAGCCAAAACGTTTCACGACATTACGCAAGATTAATCACACCGTAGCCATGCGTCCAATGCAGGATCACTAATCAACATATGGTCGCTATGTCACAGCAACCAAACTCCATTGATAGCACATTCATTAACCCCTGATAGACAGTTAAGCATCACAGTACCAGAAACAAAGTGCTAATGTCTTAAATAATTATTTATTATTGGTTCTCAACGGAACGGTTACTGTTTTCAGAGCACAGAATAAAGCTCCATTCAGTAGACTGTAAAATCACAGACTGACAATGTCAGAACCAACGCGTTAAACGCTTTAGTACGAATGACGTAATTTGGAAGTAATCAAAACGGGGTCGCACATACTAAACACGACCAAAATATAGTACAGCGTTTGTTGATAAACACAAGAAATAGAACACAAATAACATTATTACATCATCAGATCTGCACGAGAATTACGTAGAAATAAGGGCTAACTATGACAATTAGCACAGTGACAGTTAAAAAACAAGACAAAAATAAAATATCCTGGATTATTTAGCTCAAGTATTTGAAACTCTAGGTTCAGCACTGGAATTTTAAAAACATTTAAAAATTAGGATTCTAATTCAGCTGTCCCTGAAAATGATCATAAAAGACACTGCACAACATCTACTTAACCTAATAATTTAAATGTAAAATTGATATAACCTTTTCAATAACAACATTTCAAAGCAATTAATAAAATTCACTTACATGGATGTCCCTTACATAAGAGTTCAATTGGAGTAGACATTTTCTTCTCACTAATTCTTTCATACTTTTGTCTTTTTGTAGCAGCTTTAAGCCCCTGCCAAGGAAGGGTTCCAAGATTGAAGTACATTAAGATATATCCTAAAGATTCCAGATCATCCCGCCGACTTTGTTCTGTAAACGCAATTTCAAGGTATAGCAATAATGCTGAATTCAAAAGAAGCAAGTTGTACTAGCAGTTCATGACTAACAACTATAATGATGTATCTATACCAGAATCTCTGCAATTTACTTAATAGTTAATAGTTAGTTAATTGGTCAATGCAATGCTTTTTGGGGGTGAGGTCTAGAGTTGTGGTTGCTTTCTTGTTTGCAAACCGTTAAAAATAAAAGAATTGTTTTACAGAACATAAGCATAAACATGTATCTTTTGCTTACAATACATCTACAAATAAACAACTAATATTAAGGTCAAAGTCAGGGCCGGCTTTAGGCCAATGCAGGCTCTGAGAAGGCATAGAGCTCCGCTCTGCTTACCTAAAGAACAAAGAGAAAACTATAAAACAGAATTTATCACGAAACAACTGATAACTTCAGAATGCAACATTGCACATGAATCATTTAACAAGTTAATGTTGATGCTGCACTGGGTCATGATCAATGTACCCTCTAATTTTTCACGAGTCTGAGCAAACACACTAACTCCCTGAGCAGTCCCTTGGACCGCTGTGAGCAACATCAGACATGCGCACTGTGGTCATTATTATGCGTTTATATTATTTTCAATTCAGGTTGGATATTTTTCTTGTGCGCAGCACAGATTTTATTTGCGCTGAGACCGTGTAAGTAGTGCGCATTTGCGCAGTTTAGAGGGAACAGTGGTCATGATGATTACATGATGATACCACGTGGGAGATGATAGTGTTGAGTTTAATTGCCACAATTTACTTTACAGCCTATTTAATAAAACTTTCAATTCTCTTTCAATTTTGATGTCCCATTATAACAAATGGTTAAGTAGAAATTTAAGTCACGTTACAATTAGGGAAAATTTTTGTTTTGACCTATAAAAAATTTCTTTGACTATTTTTTTGTTTAATTTTGCTTATTTTAACCTATCGAAATTAAATTGTTGGTGGAGGTTAATTTGTGTTCATGAGCTGTTTAATTTGAGGAACAAATGACCTGTATTACCAAACAATGGGCAATTTGTGGTAAAAGTTATTGTAATCTAAGTGGATATTACGATAGTTTTCCTGTCTTTTATGTTGGTATGATTCAGTTGTGATGTATTATTTGGTCCACAAAACTTCTACCGTTACCAGCAAACTTCGATACATTAAAAAAATAGAAAACCATCCGAATCAGACTTTTCGTCCAATGTAAGCGGTTATCCGCATTTAATAGGTCTACGGTATACTGTACTCGTATTGAAAACACACCATCAAATGTCTAAGCCAGGGGTGGGCAAACTTGTTCAATGAAAGAGTCACTTGCAGAAAACTATAAACACCAGCGAGCCGCAAAATCAGTAATGATTGTCAATTTGGTTATTATATTATTAGTAGTCATTTTGGGATATTACTTTTCAGCTAGAAGACCCATAAAAAACATGTCGGCGAGACGCACTTTGACCACCTTTGCCATAGAGCAGCGGTGTCCAACCCATGGCCCACGTGCTATTTTTCGAAATGACTTACATTATCAACTGAATCGCCTATGTAATTTATGGCGAACTTACATTCCGAGAAATTGGCATTTATTGTTTGCTTTCTTTGTCTATTGCTCTATTGCTAGCAATAGATAGTAGAGATAATAGATAATAGAGCAATAGATAGATAATATACTATAGTCTCTATAGTGCATGGGGTGCACAACTGTTCAAGTTAATTTTATTGCATCACAATTTATTTCTAAGATTAGAATTTTGGTGTGAGGGTTTTAATTAGAAATTAGCAGAAAACACTCAAGTGGCCCGTGCAATCATTTGTAAATCGCATGTGGCCCTTTGGCCAAAAAGGTTGGACACCCCTGCCATAGAGTATAGAATCTATACCTGAAAACAATGTCGGATTCTATGTCTACTGTTACGTCATAAACGAAATGCTGCCCTAAATAAAGAAAAAAATAGACAGAAACGTTCATAAACGGCACTCTTGGTAGCTTTTACAATTTTTTTGGAATTTTACGATTCGACTAGAAGAGCCACAAAAAACATGCCAGCGAGCCGCAGTTTGCCCACCCCTGGTCTAAGCACACCAAATCACAAATACACAATGAACGTATTTCTTGATAACGGGCTTTGAGGAGCCTAATTTTCGAAAGTTGAAAAACTGTTTTTTCAGCTCCGATTTAATCGACTTTTAAAAAATTTAAAACCGGCAAAAACTGTTATTACAACACTACCGTTGCTACAATAGTATTTCTCAGTCAAGTTTGTTTTCATTTTTTTACTGTGTTTGAGGATGGCTGGCCAAAGGGTTTAGATGACAAAACACACTTGACACAGCCAGCTGCTGGTATCTTCATCAATTTTCTTCAGATAAAGTTTCTCGTATAGAGAGAAAATGGGACAGGTATGTAGTATGTGATCTGCTGAGTGCTCCTCTGCACCATACTGACATTCCTTAAAGGCTGAGAGAACCAAACCGTGCATAAATGTGCATGAGCGATCCAAAATATCCATCACCAATTTGAAGATGATCCAGCTTCATGCTAGCAAAGTGGTTCTCAACCTTTTATAGTTCAAATAATCGTGGCCCCCTTATAGTGACCCTCAAAACCTGTGTCCCCCTGCTCATCAATAAAAAATGTTGATAAAGATTGTTGATTGCTAAACACTTTTAACTTCAGTACTGCTTGTGCATTAGTCTTCACTCTGCTAATTTTGCACAGTAAGGCCAAAAACATGAGAAACTTGTTTCAATTTGTAGGAACCAGCAATAAAAATTGCAAAACGTCTTAGTCTTTGGGCTTCATTGTGACGTAGATGAAGGCTCAAGATTGTTATGTCATAGGTTAGTCAAGTTGCTCGACAACATGCTGCTGCTGTTGCTTTCCTTGCAAACTTGTCAAAAAAAGCCTAGCCTATGTCCAATTAGGCGTCAGGTGACGAAATTAGCAATGTGAAGCACTGTAATTGAATGAATTACGATTGTTTTAAACATAAAAATTGGGTAGCCCAAAAATTTGCATCTGCAAAGTTACAGTATCATTTGGGCTTCATATGCTATCACTTATCAAGGTATTGGCAGTTAGAACAGTCTATACAGCTGTAATAGATGCGTATAAGATATACACTAGGTATGGCTAAATTTATAAATTTGCCAATGTTGTCTGTGATTACGTATGACATCACAAGAGTCTTGATCTAAATCACAATTAATGCTAATTTTGCGATTTTATATTGCTAATAATTACTTAACAAAAAATTATTTTTCAGAACTAGTTCACCATAATATTCGGTAAGTAGTGTTCTTTCATATATAAGATCAATTTGTTTTTAGACTTGCCCTCACTTTAAAAAAAATGTTGCGTCTCTCTAACAAATCACGTTAAAGTTGTTAAGATATGAAGTTCTTGCAAAAAATGAAAGAATCTTCATTTAGATTAGGCAAAGTTTCGTGACACTGCTACTTAACTAACAGTGATATACCTATACAGGAAATTTAGTTTAAAGGTTTCATACCATATTACTTACCTATACCCAGATGAGTATTTATGGAAGCATAACGAGCAGTGCCAGTCAAATTTTTGTTTTCTCGGTATGGAATGTGCTGGTGAGTTCTCGCATCACGGTATTTTTTTGCCAAGCCAAAGTCAATAATATAAACTAAATTTCCTTTTTTTCCCAAGCCCATGAGAAAATTGTCTGGTTTTATGTCCCTGTGAATGAAGTTCTTGCTGTGGATATATTCAATTCGACTAATCTGCAATGCAAAGGTACTATCATAATAATACAAAAATATTCACATTCTGTAAAAATGTTTATTCTAATTTTCATTACAAGAAATTAAACCCAACAGATCCTCAACCAACACAGCTAGAAACTTTAACTGTAATAAGCCTAGATGGTTTGACTTACAAAACCTAAAGTAAAATAACATGGCAAACAATCCTTGAACTACAGCTGTCAAAATTAAGAAAATGTGCATAACTATGTCTCACTTTCAGATAGTTGATTGTCAACAAATATTGTTAATTATATAGACAATACAGTCACTATCAGACTGCAAATGACATATTTAAAGCATCTGAAAATGCTTTTCCTTTCACCCACTAAATTATCACTTATAGTGCACATATTATGCATAATCTACACTTAGTTGAACTTACTAGCTGATCAGCAAGAAGCAAAACTGTTTTGAGGCTGAATTTCCTGGAGCAGAAGTTAAACAAATCTTCTAAGCTAGGACCCAGCAATTCCATTACTAATACATTGTAATCTCCTTCAGCACCACACCATTTCACTGAAGGAATGCCCACTACAACATTAACAAAATTTATTTTCCTGTAAGTTATATTCATTACATTCTTTTACTGTGCTGTTGTTAGTTATAAGCAGGGTTGCCATACCGTCCTTATTTATAAGATTTGTCCTTATTTTAAAGGTCCGTGTCTTAGAAAATATGTTTGTCCTTATTTCTAAGAAATGTCCTTATTTTCACTTTCGTCCTTATTTATAGGGCGGATGTGGGCACTTTTGTCCTTATTTTGGGCATTTTGTCACTTTACGATACCATTTTGTACCAAAGAGATATCAAAATTATGAACGTGCAGATAGTGTCTTGTTTTTTTTTTTTTTTTTTTTTTTAGGAACATTGGTTGCTTTCTCTTGTTGTACACTGTTTAAGGTGGTATTCCTCGTTGATTTTCTAGTCGTCCTTATTTTTGAGTTGAGACTGATGGCAACCCTGGTTATAAGGTTGGTATTAAATAGGCTGCTTAATCAAAGCATTTTATCGGCAATTTGAATTTAAAATTTTTTATTTTATGCTAACTTAACACCAACTTTATAACGTGTTATTTCGAACATTGACATTTCATCTTATAAACTTCATATTGCATTACACCGGTGTTACCTATACCACAAGCAACAAGTTTGTAGGCACACCGGAGTGTGTATTTCATCTTACTGTATTTCACAAAAACGTGAAACAACAACATTGGGTGCTTATCAGCCCAGTAGCTCGACCCTCAGGGTTTATTTATTCCAAAATTCGAGCAGTTAATCATAGTATGGTAGCGAAGCTATCCTGATTGTTATACCAAAATCTATAGATATTAATGCGCTTTCATCACAGCATGACAAATGTTAAGTTTGTAGAAAAATATTGGAAAATAAACAGTTGTTTTGTCTTTATAGACCACAAACTTTAACACAGTGGTTCTTAACCTGGGCGCTACCGCCCCCTAGGGGGCGCTTTTGATTTTTAGAGGGGCGGAAATACTCAGGGGGCACTATAGGGGGCGTTATATTCAGAAGGTGTAACGATATTTACCTCACTGCAAATTTGCTTTAGTAGTTCTGCTAGATCAAGATCAATGTATACTGTTGCTTTGTATAGGCCAGTGGTGGTCAAACTGCGGCTCACCGGCATGTTTTTTGTGGCTCTTCTAGTCAAATCGTAAAATTCCAAAAAAATTGCAAAGGCTACCAAGAGTACCGTTTATGAACGTTTCTCTCTTTTTCTTTTTTTTATTTAGGCCAGCATTTCGTTTATGACGTAACACTAGACATAGAATCCGAAGAGTTAGTTAACAGCAAGTCAACGCAATTTCATTGCTAAGACAGTAAGCTTTAGCTCAGTTCAGTCTACAGAGAAGGGATTCAGTTCGGTCTCTTCAGAGAAGGGATTCAGTTCGGTCTTGCAACGCTTAACTAAGCAGAGAAATAGATTGCAAATAAGTAAAAAGGGTGATCTGAGGCTCTTTTTATCAAATATTGAACCAGATATACTTAAGTTGACAAGTTCTCACCAGGCCCAAGGTAGCCATTAAATACATTTTTCCTGCTTTATTAATGTGTATTTTTCTATATCAACCATTCTCTTATTATTTCTGTTATTATTATTACTGTTATTATTACTCTTATCAATATATTAAATAATATCGCTTCTCCCAGATACAAGGCAACCGGATTGGTGATTAAGCCGGTCTTTTCACTAAACACTCATCATTTTTAACACAGCCCTTTCATTATGGTGGGCAGCAGACTATGGAAACCTCTGAAAAGGGGCGCTGGGGGAAAAAAGGTTAAGAACCACTGCTTTAACTGATGCTAAACAGTTGTTCTTCAAAGCCTTTATTGACAAAGCTCTTTATTTTTGCAAAAGGGGTAATTATGGTTTCAACTTGAGTGTAAATCAAGAATTTGAGGATCTCGAAAGGAACATACAAAAGAGAAATAGGGTGCAGCGATCTTTGGTTGCAAAATCATATGTCTGTCGGTCAAAATAAAACTTCACATGACCTTAATTTCATAATGGCCACATGTCTTTTTCTACCCGAACAAATTACAGAAAAACATCACCCGCAGAATACAAACTCGACTAAAATGTGTATTCAGATAAGCGAAATAAAACATTCTCTGATATTCTGTGTTGTGCTGTACAGCACAAGAACTTATAAAGAACCCCAATAACAATCAACTGTGAAGAATATGCCGAGATGAACTTGGAGAGTGCCATGTGGCATGACTGTGCGGTGCTAAACGCCAAAAGGGTAATAACTCATTAGATGCCCAAGTGGGTTCTGACGATTTGGCATCATGACTACAAGGGTTCTTCTCAAGATTTTTGGAACTTTTTGGTGTTGCAAGCAGTATGACTGGAAGCTAGACAACCAAAACTATATGGCAGAACCAGCATGGAATAAAAGTTTCAGGCATATGTTATCCAGGCGTGCCTGGCTCTGTTTGATTGATGAGCATCGACAAACTAATCTTATGAGAAATCACCAGAAATCTTTTCGGCAGGTGTTTCTAACCTCCACAGTTCGCACATTGCCTTTGTCATTTGTGGTCCCTTGTCCACCCCATTTGACAAGTTGGTTGGTAATGATTGGAAGAAAGGTTGGATGGGCAAGAGAATTAAACTGACCGGCCAATAAGTTTGTTTAAGATTTTCCATGTCTTGTGGCTGAAGTGTGAGAAATCAGCAATACTTCACATATTCTGTCCACCACACTAGCTCATTACACTGAGCCACTCCATTAGTGAGTGGGCAGCTTAATTTGGAGCTTTGCCTGGTAAGGAACAGACAAAAGAGCGACAGGAGGTCGCACACTCGTTACTTTACCATGGCGAGTAGTTGGAACAGATAAATCCAATTGAAAATAATAAAGGTATTAAAATCTAAAAACAATGCCATAACAAAAAAGAAGCAACGAGAAAGTGAAAAATGAAACAAAGGAAGGCAGTAACACCCCTGCTTACCTTGAAAA
This sequence comes from Clavelina lepadiformis, assembly GCF_947623445.1. Classification (NCBI taxonomy): domain Eukaryota; kingdom Metazoa; phylum Chordata; class Ascidiacea; order Aplousobranchia; family Clavelinidae; genus Clavelina; species Clavelina lepadiformis. Next base: position 14,382,656 of record NC_135242.1, read on the forward strand.
CAGTTTAGAGAAAAGATATAACAAACAAACAACAACTAAGACAATAAAAAACTAAAAGTAAATAATAAGGAAGTAAGACATAAGATTACACTTCACATTGCAGCATTTGCAGTCTGTTTATGTTTAGGTTTGCCACGTTGTAAAAACTAATGGACTTCACCAGGGATGTCCAACCTTTTTATTATAGTGGGCCGCATTGTCACTTGAAATAATTCAATGGGCTGCAGAACTTATTAAATTTCAAGAAAAATGGCCTAATTAGGCTAAGCCTAACTTATTTATGGCGATAACTGCTTAACCACTACATATTAGTACAAATCTTATTTCCGTTATATTTACTGACAACTAGTCTTTTATTTAAGGTTAACTGGTTTCTGGTCTTGCCCCTCACTTTAAAACCATCTTCAATTTAATATTTTAAATTTAGCCACAAACAATTCAAAAAGCTATGGAACCACATACAGTCAAAGTCAAAATTAAGTACAAAAATATTGTTTAGGAAATCTTACAGCCTATCACTATAACCATGGTTAATATGTAGCTAAATGAATAAGTTTGCACGAACGATTTAACATGAGAAAGCAATATTGATAACACTGTAATTGTAGGAATGATGATAATATGTGTTAAACGGGACAAAGTTTAAAATTCAGGCAAATCAGGTGAGTCTATGTTGAAAAATGCATAGTTCTACCATTCTTATCATTATCATTCCATCCAGTAATCTTGGTGACAAATAAATATACAAAGTTGACGATAACAAATAATAGTATCATAAAATAACATGCCTCCTCCTTGCATCACTTTGTAAAACTTGCTCTCAATATGCAGCTGGGGGTGCTTCGTTTTGACACATTCGAGTTTGATGGCTACTTCTTCTCCAGATGAAATACTCGTACCTGAAACAAAGTTAGATTCAATGTGTCAACAATCATTGGTCAAATTATTATATCCAACAGATTGAAACCACTCCATAGGATTATGGAATAAAACTTTTCAAGTTATTCACTGAAAACGAATTACTGTTAGTGATATTTGTGCAGATATAAACAAAGTTTCAAACAGTAAGAGTTCAAGAAAACATTTTCCTGCAACAAATGCAATATATAGCATGTGCGCATTGACACAAGATTGGCGATCAACTGGGCATGTCATGTCATGACACGCCACAATATTACGCCCCGCCACGACGTCACATTACCTAACCCATGCTAATGGCAAATTGGGACAAGACTGATGTACTTGTAATTAATATCTGCTATAGCGAGTACTCTTAATATTTCATTTAAATGACAGAAAAACATAATTATAAGAGTTTTACACATGTTTTTGATTTGATACAGACGAAATCAATTATTTACATATACACATTTGGACAAATAATTTTATGTGACTATCCAATACGAATTTCAGCAATTTGCTCTGGAAAAATGATTATCGTCAACAGGCGACGTGTACTCTACAAATCCAATACTTCAGTACTGTGTTTAGTCCATAAATATATACACTCACATCTAAATTTCTTTTTAAAACAGTCACTTTACAATATACAATGCTTCTCTGGAAATATGGTTAAAGTGAGGCCCAAGTCCAAAAACAAGTTGATCTTGTAGGAAAGAACATTATTAACTGAACATTCTGATAAAATAGTTTTGAAAAATAATTTGTGGTTAGGTAGTTATGGGAAAAAGAAAATCGCAAAATGTCTTAGTGCTTGGGCTTCATTGTGATGTAGATGAAGGCTCAAGATTGTTATGTTATAGATTAGTCAAGTTGCTTGGCAACATGCTGCTGCTGTTGCTTTCCTTGCAAGGTAGTCAACTGAAGTCAGACACGTAGCTTAGGCCATAGGAGTTTAGCCTATGTCCAATTAGGTGTCATGTGAAGAAATTAGCAACGTGGAGCATTAAAACTGAATACATTACGATTGTTTTAAACATAAAAAATCCGGTAGCCTAATAATTTGCATCGGTGAAGTGAAGGTATTTTTTGGACCGCAGGGGCAACCTGTCAAACAAGTACCAAACTGGTTGCCGTGGTTGGGCTATCGATTGGGTCGGCCGTCACTTATCAAGGTATTGGCAGTTACAACCATCTATACAGCTGTAATAGATACTATACAAGATATACAGTAGGTATTGCTAAATTTATGAATTTGCAAATGTTGTCTATGATTACCTATGACGTCATAAGAGTCTTGATCTATATCGCAATTAAGGTCAATTTTGCGATTTTCTTTTGCTTATAATTAACTAAGAATTATTTTTCAAAACTATTTTTCCAGAATATACAGTGATTAGTGTTCTTTCATAAAGTCCAACTTGTTTTTGGACTTGCTCCTCACTTCAAGTTTGTTTTTTTTTGAACAAAGCCTCTTAGGTACTCCTGTTGGCCTTTTCATAAAAAAAAAACCACGAACACAATGCAATGCATAAAGACAATAGAAAACTTACACCTGTACATTTGACATGTCATGTAACTTCAAACAGCAGTACTAACACTAATGCTATAGATCTGCCATCTAAATTTGTCATTTCTTCGTTTTCATTACACATTAGGAAAGAAAATAAGTGTTTATGTCACATATATCCTCATTCTGAACCCCAGGCAATGTCCACTCACCAAGGACAATTAAATCTGATGCATACAAGTTGATACAACCCCAATTCTAGATGATCAACTGCAAACGAGCCGCCCTCATTATCTCAAAACAACAAGTACTGCCATCAAACAATATTGCAGTTGATGCCGAGCGCATGACTTTAAGCATACTGGGTTTAAAATGTTTTCTTGTTCTTTCTCTTTTTTCTCAACTGATCACTCAATTGGAATTGAATTAATCTAATTAAACTTGTATTTTCACAATCCTGCAACTTTTAATTTTGTGTGTGTATGTTGAACATATGAAAGCACGTGCTTAACCTTTCCATCGTTCGCATCTTCATTATGATATCATACCTTACTACTGACATGTTGTGCTAATCATATAGTCCAGTGCATTAAAAGGACTCGCCGTTGTGCTCTTACTTCAGTCACAGAAAGAGGATTCAGATCCTTGGGATGAGTTTTCTTTTCACTCTCCAGATGCCCTAAATCTTTATGCTATCAACTTAGTGTTTGTTATTATTACCATCAATACCATGTCATTAAACGTATTTTTACATGTTCTGTTTCAACATCCAAATTCCGATTTATAACTATATTATGCATTTCAGTGTTGGTCCGCTTTGTTTTGTCAATATTATTACCTTTTTCTTTTTGTTTTATTGTAAAATTTACGAACGAAAAATCATTATTGGTTACTTTGTAACGCTATAATGTTTAGCATTTTGTTTTTGTTCCCTCTTAGACAATGACAAAAATATAACATACGACAACTTTACAAGTCTTTAGATAAGCTTCTGTCATTACCTACATTATTACTAATTAGTATGTTATTGCACCATAATAAGTGAATAGAATTGTATGAAACTTGAGTTCTTAGAGCAGCCAACAACTAGTGTACTGTATTTAACGAAACACGTTACCCGTGGCGATCAACAATCCTTGTTGATTTGTATGTGGTTTATAGTTCGGATAATTTAGCAAGGAAAGCAAGCAATGGAGTGATCTAGGCAAAGCACTAATTAAAAAATGTGCAAATATTTTTAGCTCAAAAAACAATGCAATGTTGATGAGGACAAGGCAGCAAGCCAATCAACAGTATAATGAACTTGGCAGATTTCCCGTTTCGGGGAAATCCATATTTTCAAAACATAAAACAAACTGAACAATGAAAACTCACTTCAAAAATTTTCTAGCTCCACCCCTGAGTATGATATACGCAAGGCAGAGGCGGATACAGCTGGGATCTTGAAATGTTGCAACACCACCCTTGCCAGTGAAAAATAATTTTTGCGCGCACTGCTTAAAAGTTTGTTTTGCTGGTTAAAAACAACTATTACTTTGTTCCAACGCCAGCATGCAACACAATGCATTTTCTAAAACGCTTTTATGACAAAACATTTTCACCTCCCCTCTTCTCTTGCCTTTCTTTCTGCTAATTGCACAACTTTCTTCTGTTACGTTTCTTTGAAATGCTCGGTTTAAGGGCAGCCATCTGGTTTAAGGGCAGCCCAGCAGCAGTCGAAACCGAATTAGTACCATCAACAATGTCTGGTGGGAATGCGAATAAAATAAAACAAGCACAAAGCAGGATAACAAAGTGCTACTTGAACAGTTTATCTGGAGAAACTAAAAAAAGCATTTAGTTCATTAATGTCATTGGAACAAGGAGCAAACCGTTTATTGGTAGGTCTGCTGAACCTTAAGCTGGAGCAAAACAAAATTACACATCCAATGCAAATCCAAACCGGAGTAGATCCCCTAAAATAAAATTTTATAAAAATTTGCATGAAATTGCGCAAAATGTAGGCAATATAGGATAAAGTGCTTCTGTGGATAAGAAAGAGCAATAGCTTGGCTTTTGGCAACAATATCTAGCCAATTTGAAACAATGTATGATTTAATTTGTTAAATAATGACAAAATGGAAAGTGTACTGTTAATTTAACTATTTAGTGCCCAGCAATGTAATACTTTATAAAAGTTACTGTTGGTAAGTAGGTAACAGGTAAGAATGTCGACCAGAGTTGGAAACTTATTATTGAACTTGGTTATAATTGTACAATAAACATCCTAAAACACTACAAACAATAGGTGTAAGAAAGGGTATTGAAAGAATCTTGATTGTAATGCAACTGTGGTGATGCTAAAATATTAATTTAACCTGCAGGTAATGGAAATGTAAGCCACACTGGAGCATAAGGTGCAGTAGGTTTCTGCAATATCACAGACACAGTGAAGAAAGAGTTTGTTGAAAAAGTTTTGGCCAACAAAAAGAAAGTGACAGAAAAAAATTTGGTTTGATAAAAAAAATTTTTCAAGCTGCAAAATAACAACACAAAAACTTTATAAGCAGCGATTTACAATCGAATAAATTTCATAAACAGTCTAAACTTTCAAAAGTTTTGCATCCACTAATTCCTAAAAGTAAATTATGAAACATGGTGTAGTAGGCTATTACTTACTTATTGTCACTTGAAAGTATGATGTAAAACAAACACACACACACTTACATATATATATATGTACAATTAAGTAATATACCTAAATAAATATCACCAAACGATCCACTTCCAATCTTTCGTCCAAGCCTGTACTTATTTCCTACTCTCAATTCCATTTTTTAGCATTTAATATAACACATTGTACTTCAGATAAATAATAATTCTTTTAATTTAATATTACCAAAAAGATGTTAAACAATTTGTTCTGTTTCAACAAATATAATAAAATGGCATTTGGAACCTGATTTGGTAAAAAAAATATATTTTAAGAAATGTTATCGTGACTCAAATCAATGAATTTTAACCTGTCATTATCTGATTACGCTCATGCAAATCCATTAGCAAATGGTGCCTCTACACTGACACCAAACGTGAGTTCGCTTGCACGCACTGAATTTTGATAAAACATGACATCATACAGCAACATTTCACTTGAACATTTGCTTTGAAGCAAAGAAATATGAAACGGACAAGACTATGCAATTGTTATTTATTAAACTAGCACATATAACACACAATTTAAGGCAGGAAAATGTTTAAATTTAATACCAGCAGGAACACTTGCAATGGTACATTCACAAGGTTACTGATGATATTGGTATAAATACATGTTAGTACACTTGTTTAGCAGCAGTTTCAGTATATACAAAAATTCTCCTCGTCCCTTTGTTCAATTTTTGTGTCATTTTTCCTCACACTGTGTTTTCTTTACCTTTATTAACGGCAAACGAAATTTTTAATTCAACAAGACCTTTCTGCCGTACCTTGGCCATCAACACAATGTAAAATGTTGGGTTTATGCCAAGATTTTGTTATCCGGTCAGATATCTAGAAAACTTTCCCTTGCAAAACTTCACTTATAGCGTTGTGTATGTCCACTACACTCCACCTTTGCTTGGCTTTTCGAACGAAAGTTTTCAGCATGATGACAGTTTGACTTTCTTTACTGCAATGATAGAGTTCGGATTATTCTGGACTAACATACCTCATTCATAATGACCAGGTGCAACTTATCTATAGGATCGAATACTATCAGCGGAAATATATGTTTGATAAATTATGGTCAAACGTCCTAAATCTGGCGCACACAGATTTGACCCAAAAATGCGCACAGGTCATTATAAGAAAGAAACAAAAAATAAATTATCGTCTTTTATGTCCTTTTGTTGACCTATCTTTCTTTAAAAAAGCTTGTAATGCATAGTGAACAAGTTTAAACAAAAGTTTAAATATGAAAGAACGATTTTATAACTGCTAATCGTAACTTATTAGCTTCCATAACTGCCAATCCTGCGCAACAACACTCGCCAGATTATTCTATATATATGACATATGTACGATTACCCTCTTGACCTCTAGTCAAATTGACATTGAAGGCGCGGGCTGCTGCTAGGTGGAAATTTTGAGAACTTTTTCATATGACCGAAGGTTAAGGCTACCCTTGGGGAAATGACATCATAACCCCCATATTCGTGAAAGCGTATCAAGAACGATACAAAAGTTCAGCCAGCTGTCCCCAAACTTGTTATTGAGCAAAAATCAGTGAGCTGGAAAAATGTGGCGATCTCAGAAGGCGAGAGCACACACAGTTAGCCTATCATTATAAAGTACCTAGGTCCTAGAACAGGGGTTCCCAACCTTTTTATGTTCTCGTACCACTTAGCCACCACGGATTGTCAACACGTACCACTATTTTCAAAACAACTAATTTGATCCAATATTCGCACAGCAGCATTGTATTAATAACAATGACAGCAGGCAGCAAAATCGACATAAGTAGCTTACTGAGTGCAGAGAATTTAGTACGGAAAGAAATAAAAGTGTTGTTCGCATATTTTAGCAACTCAAAATTAAATTGTTATACTACTATACTGTATATCGCATGCAACGGAGAGCTGCTCGCGTACCACCTGAAAAGCTCCCGCGTACCACTAGTGGTACGCGTACCACCGGTTGGGAACCCCTGTCCTAGAAGAATGGTAGGGCGATAAATTGGCATGCATAAAACTTGAAATTTTTTTGTTTTTTATTATAGTGCCTTCTTTTCCCCCAAACTCAACTGTGCCTACTATACCCAACTTGACTATATAACCGAGTTACTTAAACTTAACCTAAATCTAGCTTTTAATTAAAATCTAACTTCAATTAAACCTTACATCGCCTTTTGCATACCAGTTCTAACCTAACCATCTATCTTTAACAAAGGGCTGCATGACCAACTTTAGGTGAAATAGTCACACTGTTTTTGATTTGCATATTGTGAAATTTTATATAGAATACAACAGGTTTTTGACAGCATTTTGCAAAACTCTTCAACATGATTTTGACACGTAAATTGTTCATCTAGGTCTAGGATCATACCTAAATATTTAATTTTCAAAACCTTGGATTTTGGAATTTTGAGGTGTTTTTAACATAAAAAACTTTTACTGTAATTTAAAGAAAGTTTGTCTGCTTTCAACGAACTATTTATGTTATGAAGCATAGTTGGCATTTGCTTTTCTAAGCCTGTAATATTTAAGTATGATTTAAATAATACTGTGTCATCAGCAAATAGTCTTGTTGCCAGGATAGTGCTGTTGGGTAATTCATTTGGGTTACCAGTCATATCGGTACAAAGTGAATTCTGTACGCTTTTTCAAAAGTGGTTCCGGTAAGAGATTTTTTCTCTTTTATTCCTTTCCTTTGCTCTTGTTTTTTCTTTCTCCTCAAGCGCCGTGCATTTCTTTATTTTCGCTGACGGCAGACGTTTCGTTCTAATGTTATACAGTCCCTTTGGACATAAATACTGTAAAACAATGGACTTATACCAAGATTAGCTTATGTTATTTAGACCGGACGTATGGTACCTTGACAACTAGACATAAGAATAAACGGTAAAAAAATGAAAGACATCGTATCATCGGCACATTATCGTATCGTTGTTTCTTTCAGTGCTTAGTTTTTGAACCATAACATGTTGCAAATTTTCGTCTTGATGAGATAAAATACCTGTGTCATATGTCCATTGTTTTACACTTTACAGCATTTATATCCAAAGGTACGAAACCAAATCCAAAGGTAGAACGAAACATGGTATTAGAACGCAGTAAGCAAAAACAAAGAAATACAGGGCGCTTGAGGAAAAAAAACGAAAACGAAAACAAGGGAGGGAGGGGGAGAAAAAACCTTGTACCAAAGCCACTTTAAAAAAAGTAACCAATCATCAATACACTGATACACAACAAAATTAACAATGACCCTTGTGGCACTCCTATTGACATGTGCTTCTGTGTAGATATAATATATGTGATGAGTATATTACACTCACCACATTTGACATAATGTTGTTTACGTGCCAAATATGATTTTATCAATTCATTGGCCTAATCACTGATACTATAACAACTTAATACCGTAACCAGCTGTGTATAGGGTACAGTATCAAATGCGTTTTTGAGGTTAAAAAACATAAGAAACACTCGGTCTGTATTTCATGGCAGCTAAAACACCTGAGATAAATTTCAAGCAAACTTTCTACACACTAAAGTTAACTTGGCGCATTGACATACAAATTCGTTCTAATTATATATAATTCTACACTGCTAATTTTCTTTTGCGGTACTTATGAAAGCAACACTCTACCACTTTACAAAGGGACCACCAACGCAGCTTATTTGCATACGTATATTCGACCATCAGCATTTTCTATTGGGGTTCAAGTTTGTCACGAATCTTTGAATGTTGTCAAATGGCAGGTGCATGAGTCTAACAACGCTTTATTGAAGCAAAACGCATCTACATCATGTATTGAAAGCTTGCATTTTAGCATAGTGAAACTTACGTCATAAAATTAGAGTCTATGTTTCACAACAAGGCAATATTAAAACTATAATAACAAAACTAATTATTTTCTGCCACAACTAGGCTAGGCTGTAACAAGGACGGGTACTAAACCTGAGTGTCTTCTGCCTTGACAAAGTCAAGTGAGTAGGCTAGACTATTTTCAAAAAAAAAACATCATAAATTTCAATTTAAACTTCCGGCGGGGAACGATGTCTTAAATCGCGGTCAAACGTTGTAAAAAGATCAAAAATTAACCCCAAAATCGTAGAGGCGTTAATTACGATCGCGTCTGCCTATGTAGTGCCGAATACTGACACCTATCTGTGACTTAATAAATTCATTGTTTCATAAAGGATTTGACTCAGCAGAAAACATGTTCCTATTCAGTGGCTGAATATTATGATACCGTAACTTTTGCGAATGCATGTATACTGGCAAACAACATAACGTATGGCCTACAGGTCACAGGTGTTTGCCTACTTCTGTCTGTAAGTTCTGTAAGCTACTTGTGTACAGAACTTATTGCGTATTAAATGAATGAATTTATTACGTCACAAAGGGGACTCAATATTTGGCATGTGGTAATTAATTGGCACGACACCTGCACTAATTAGAGGTAATATGGCGGAAGACCACATTCAACTCATCAAATGTGAATTCAAGTTTAACGTAATAAAGTTTAACTTTCACTTCCGGCGGGGAACAACGTCCAAAATCATGGTCAAACGTTGTAAAAAGATCAAAAATTAACCCCAAAATCCAATAATTAATTGTTAATTACGATCGTGTCTGCCGGCACTAATTAGTGAATTCTACAACGGCAAACCACTTTTATCTTATCTTAGTTAGTGCTCGTATCTAGGTAATTTTATATGTTTGTACTTTTCAAAAATATTTTTTATTCTCGTGGTGTTATATGCTCTGACGAAGCTCACCCGCATGGGTTTGCAGTACGTTAGCTAACCAGCCAAGCACCTTTTGTTATTGAAATTATGCCTGGTGGCAAACATAATATTTTTAACAAAATTCGCGAGCTGCATGGCTCACAAGTACTTAAGTAGTAGGCCTATAGTCTTGTCATCCAAAGAATCCCCATAAAGTTACCTGCAGGTTCTCATCAGATTCAGGTCCTTTTTGAGAGATCGCGATACCATGCGGTAAACATCTTGGGTTTGTAGTGAATTAGCAATAGTCTAAGACTCTAAGTAGTTTGTCATAAGACTGTAGAAAGAAAAGATTAACCATTCCAACAAAGAAAGGAAACTAAACATCTCAAGTATAGTTTGCATCTAATTGCAATAAGGTTGTAGAAAAAAAGGTATAAAAAGGTATATGATATATATTGCAACGACCTTTTGAAAGGATTATGGCGGTTCAAGTTGCAGCGAGAAATTATAGGCTACTAACCTTTGCAAATAACAATAGAAAGCTGGACTTTATAAACAAAACATTTCGCGTTTTAATCCAAGTCATCCGAGTGCGTTGGAGCCAGTGTACTCCAATACATTCAACTCGCGTCAGTTGTGGTTTGTTTAATCTAGCTAGAGGAATGAAGCGAAGACAATTAGACTAGATTTTAAAGGAAACTATAGCGGTTGCCAGAACGCTTTGAATAGATTATGTCGGTTCAAGCCAGTACAGAAACACAGCATAAAAAAGCAATATTTTACTAATGTCAAACCAGTGCTGAAAGAGATAAATAGAATTTTGTAGTAGAATTAATAGAATTCTTTATATCAAGATATTCCGAGCCTTTCTACAGCAGGTTATGGCAGACCATTTTTAAATTATTGAATATGAATTTTGTTTAATTTTAATTTCGTTTAAAAATCACACTCAAACGTCGCAAAAAGATCGAAAATTAACTCTAAAATCGTATAGTCGTTAACTACGATCGTGTCTGCCGATCGCACTAATTAGTGATTTCTACGGCGGCAAACCACTTTTATCTTATCTTAGTTATTGCTCGTATCTAGGTAATTTTATAAGTTTGCACTTTTCAAAAATATTTTTTATTCTCTTGTTGTAATATGCCTTAACGAAGCTCACCCGCATGGGTATGCAAAACATTAGTTGATAAAAGTTTTTTGGTTTTGAAATTATGTCTGGTGGCAAACATAGCATTTTTAACGAAATTTGTGAGCTGCATGGCTCACAAGTAGGCTACTTAGACACCTCCGTAAGTACTGTGCTCATCTTTGGGTGAATTTGTTGTTCGACACAGAAATCATCTTTTCTTCAACCACGAATGTTTAAGAAGAAGAGTACTCCCCAAAAATTTGAAAATTAGATGTCCTGTAAACTCTCCAGAAGGTAAGCGTTTGGCTCTTCGATTCAGGTTTAACTGCATAGAGCTGAGGATTCGTTCATCGCACAACTGTATTGCAAGATATATGGAATTACAGCATGACTTCAGAGTCAAGTTGAAATTGAAAGTAGTAGCAGTATGGCGCTTCTGGCACAATTTAGAACCACGTGATTTTTAACAGGTCAAATGAGTTCATTAGGTTTGGGGTTCTGGCACAGTTTAGAACCACGTGACTTTTAGGATAGTTTGGCCACGTGACCTAGGTCAAATGAGTTCAAAGCACAGTTTAAGATTTTGGGTCACGTGACTAAATTTTAAACTGTAAAAATGACTTAAAAATGAAATATTTTATAATATCATATTCAACTTATTAAAATAGAAACTATCAATGAACTCGAAATTAAAAATGATTTATCAAGGTTACCATCAAGGGGAGCATGAGTTTATGGGAGATATAAAGTAACCAATGCTAAAAATTTTATACAATATAATTCATTTTTACAAGATTTGGTAATTGTTTGTAAAGATGAGAACCATCGTTTTCATGTATTTGATTTATATAAAATTTTTGAAGATAAAATTAAACAGAATGATGAAATTGTTTTAAGTTCTAATATTCAAAAGGCATTTGCTTTGCATTATGGAAGGAATGATGATGAAAATTCTGACGACGACTGTGGATAAGATCAGGTTTTTTTTTAAGGTTTGGTTTGGGTGACCGCTAAGTAGTTTTAAGAGACCGCAAGTGTTTCATTTAAATACCAAAAAATAGTAGTAGTAAGTTGCAAGTCCAAATTTTGGGAAACCGCTGGAGAAATTTGATGGACCGTTTCGGTCCCCCAAAACACCTTAAAAAAAACACTGGATAGGATAGTGATGATTACAACGAATGATTAGAGTTTCATATTATTTAATAAGTAATATTAATTGTTTCATTTTAGATAGTGCAACGCGTAATTCAAAATATTATGATACCACTCATATTTAGAAAATTATGATATAATTTCTTAAAGTAATTTTTATACTTTATGAATAATAATTTTTATTTTATCGTATTCTACTGATTTATCTTTTATCGCAATCCCATTTTCATCAAATATTTTTAATTTTGGTATTCCATGTGGTTTTTGTATTCTTTCAATATCTTCTTTTGATAAAATATCATGCAATAGCCTAGAGCCCTAGACCATTCATTTTTATAAGTTGGATAGATAACTGAATCAACATTTGAGAATCTGTTCAACCTAAACAGTGTCCAATTTTATGAACAGCTACAGCAAATAAATTATTCCCAGGTGGTGTCTCTTTATCAGTCTAATTTTTTGTCCTCATCACAATGTAAATCACCACCAATACCAGAACCTGGAAAAAAACCATGTGCTAAAACACCACCTCAACCATTAAATGGAAATCCATGATCCATGTTTTTTTTGAAAAAAACTAATTTTAATATCTACCTAAGGCCCTATGTACTATCTACTTAATACAAATTACTGTTGGTGGTATTATTTTTCACAAAGTTCAGTTAATAGTGAGATAATTAAGAATAATGAAAGAATTGAAACAACAACAGAGACAAAGTATAAATTCAACTTCATGACTATGTCTCGTAGAACAGAATGTAGATTCAATTCAGTAGATGTAGTATATCCTTTTCTAAATGATAAATATTCAATTGAGTTTAGTAGTTGAGAGATAGAAGAAAATACCCTTCTTGATGTTATGTATTTGTTTTTTGAATCATTTAAATTTTGTTAAAATAAGAGATAGACGTAGGGTTTAATCACATCAGTAAAAATTTAACAACTGAACAAATTTCTGAATTTAAAAAATTATACTGTAGCGGCCGATGGGCGCTTCTTGGTTTGTCGCTGCTTGGCGCCCTCAAAATACTCCTCGCACATGGTAATTTTCTCACTGCGCGTCTAACTAAGAAGGTCGTGGTTTTTTTTTCTTTTCAATATATGAACGAAGCTAACATACAACTGGATCAGCAGCCTTCTGAGACAGGAGTCAGCAACCGAACAACATAACAACGTTAACCTTCGCCATATATTCTGGTGACCTGCGACTACAAGTTTGGAAGATATGTCTTATCTACAACCGATGCAAGGTAACTTTTCTACTTTACATCATAGTCAGGGCCATGCCCAGGTTGCTTTTTCACCGCACGTCCCGTCCTGCAGCGATGTTCTTTGCGATTTAGCTTTTGGCGTGTCTGAGCCACCTCAGGCCTAGAGTGTTGATAATAATTAATACTTTAATTGACCTCGGAGTTGATTCTCTGCTCGATTTGCCGCGAAAATTAACTCGCCGTTTGACACCATGTCGCTCTGTCCAATTTTCAGCAACCAACCCGTTTCTTCCAGACGTTCAATCGACACCACTTGGCCATTCTCTAGAAACCTGCACGGTATTTGGACATCCTGTAATAATTTTGTGTATGTGTTTGTTTATTCTCTATGTGTCATAGCGTATTGCTTTTCCATTTTGCTGTATGTTTTTGTCAAGCCTATAAAGGGTAACTTGAGTTTTATGTCTAGTCTATAGCCCTACACTCTATCATTCATGTTACTATCACTGCAATTTAATTCAAATTATTTTGACCTAGTCTCTTATTGCGCATTTGTCTCGCTGTCACTTTTTCGTACCTGTCAAGGGTTTATTATGACTTTTGGTAAATATCTCTCACAATCTGGTGTTACGTCTAATAGCGTTATTGTGCCGATTGTGCTTATATTGATGGCCTTAATTGCCATGCTCTCTGACGATTAACACCTGCCATGGAGAAATATTGCTTTGTGTTCTTTTGTTATACTGTACACATAGTGGCTGTTTTTGGGAAGGTTACGACCTATCCGCGGCTGACGCTACTACACTAAGCTTAATTCTTAAATGAAACCGCTCTTTTTTGCACAATACTTTAAGACAGTGGCGCTGAGATGTTACCCAAATTTACTGTTGTACAATTTATGACGAGACCATAATACAATTTCTACAAAACTTTTACTTCTGATGATTTGCGATAGGCTACATGTTGAAATTTTCTTATTTTCGCAGTGCATCGCATATATGCGTGCTACGTTCAACTTTTGCTACTCATCATCTTTGTTGTGTGTAATGCACAGTTGTAGCTGGTGTAGGCTATATGAAAATTGTGCTTTCTTCAACGTTTGTTGAAAATGCATGTTTTTGTTAGATCGCATTATATTTTCCTAGTCGCTTCCGGCCCCTCTTTTACTCTTGCCGGGGACGGAAAGATGTTATGTAGCGGCCGTTGCGTGCTTTTTGGTTTGTCGCTAGTTGGCGCCCTCAGAATACTCCCCCGCACGTGGTAATTTTCTCACTGTGCGTCTGTCTTCTCATTCCTTTTCTTCACTGCATCCGCACAAGACAGGAGTTCGATAAAATCGTTGAACTAAGAAGGTCGTGTTTTTTCTTCTTTTCAATATATGAGCGAAGCTAACATACCACTGGAGCAGCAGCCTTCTGAGACAAGAGTCAGCAACCGATCAACGTTAACCTTCGCCATAATACAACTCATATCATAAATAGTTCTGGTGTTACAAGAAAATGTTTAAAAAATTTTATTAAATAATTGGAATTATCTTTAACACCAATTTTTCTTACCACTACTGGAGTAATTTTTGGTTCAATAATATTAAATCCAATTATTTTGGGTAGTATTAGTGGTACTGGTGTTCTTATACAAAAAACAATAAATTAAAAATGTTATTAATAGAACTGAAACTTGCAGACATGCTTTTCAATTGTGTCAGAAAATATTAAATAAACTGAAGTACAAGTCGCTGATGTTTGTCCACCGATTTTTGATTGTGATGAGAAAAAACATTTGAAGAAATATCATCCTAAATAATCTTTAACTTTCCTCCCAAATAGAATTATATTTTGAACTAGTTTCACGCCTTTGGGTTGTGAAAGTTGTTTATCAATTCCAATATTTTCAAATAATCCTCAACATGACTCCAAACCATCTATCTATCAACACGTTAGAAAACAATTAATTGTTTTGGGTCTAATGACGTTTTTTCAATTGTCATAAATCCAATAATAAGCAATTTCAAGTCTATAAACTTCACCAAAACTTTTACATGACAACATTCCATCAACAGAGACAATTTTTTTTATTTTCACAACATTTTTTAAATCTTTCACCCTTAGGGCGTTTTGTATCCCGAAGGCGCCATGCGTCATATTCATAATCATTACAAATCCAATTCTTGATGTTTGAATTTTCACACATCTCTTTTATATTATAAAATACTTTACCCTAAAGTTGTTTTATGACCGTAAGCTGAAGTAATTATCCATTTTCAAGAAGATATATATTTTTCTTTTGCATTTAGTGTATTTACATAATCTTGATGTTTAATATCTTTCTTGATAACACATTTTTAATACCTTTTGCTTTTTATCTTTTCTATGAATATTTGTTAAATAGCTATACATTTTCAACCTAAGTCCTACGAATTCTAGATTTGGAATACCACCAATTTTATCTTTAATTTTTCCAATTACTTTCTTATTTGTTGACTCATAAAATTCTGAGTTTCAATTGTAATTACTAAAATCAAACTTTTCTTTAATCAACCCAGAAATCTTTGATTACATCTTCTGTTTCGACATCATATGTTAATGAATCTGTATATGTGAATAAGAGTTTTGCTTTGTTACCATATTTCTCTTTGATGTAGTTATAATGAGCTTCATACATCAATGTTTTTGAAAGGTTTTTCGAATAATCATTCCTACATAAGATGGTCGATTGAAAATTTATTTTTCTTTCAACTTATGAACAGGTTTTCATTAAATATCATACTTTATATATATATACTTTATGTATATCATACTTTACTACACGTGCCTGTTACAGTTTTATTTATTGGATAGCTATTTTATAGTGGCGTGAAAGGGACATTTTATTAAAATGGTAACCATAAGGGTTAAATGTCAATTTTTTTTCATGCGATTTCTTTCTAAACCAGTATAAAGGCTTTATCGACCATTTCAACAGTTTTACTAAGGGCTTAATTTTAAACAATTGAAATACGTTTTCTTGTGAAACCGTTTTAATTAACGTTAACAAAAGTTTTTTTGCTATAGAAAGCTGTTTAAACGGGATTAGAAAAAGGGATTAGAACCGTTTTGAAAACAGGCAATTCACATGTGCATAAAGAAAAGGAACACAGGAGTATAAGCAAAAACGAAGAACGAAACGGGGTATGTAACAATATACCTAATGAAAGAAAGGTTCGTTTCCAACACAAAACGGTTGAAAAAAATTAGAGATTTTTTGAAAATTTCACATGGATGAATTGATCTAAAAAAAATTTGATCTAATATTTTTTGAAAATTTCATATGGTTGAATTGATCTAAAAAATTGACATTTCTTAAGAAAAAATAAATTTAATCTAAAGTTTTTTGAAAAATTTCATAAGAAAAATGAGTTTAGTTAGTTAGTTAGTTTAGTTATATATAAAATATGAGTGATGAAATATTTTAAATAAAAAAGTATGTGTCAAACAAAGTAGACGCAGTAGAATACCTAGATGTATTATTGCTAGAAAATCACTATGTATGGATAAAAGACTTCAATAGATTAATGTTTAATCAAAACAAATATAAACATAAAAAACATTTCTGTTGATACTGTCTCCAATGTTTTACTAATGAAGAATACCTAGAAAAGCACAAAATAAATCGTTTAATCATTAATGGAAAACAAGAAATAAATGAAGAAAATGAAGAAAAAAACAACCAAAAACTTATTAGTTGTGGTATGCTTACAAACTAGCTTGTTGTTATGACGATAAATTTAGTAAGTCTGATTCGAGATTAAGTACATGGGCATTCTCCCAATCTATTATGTGTTCTTTTTCCAAGGCCTACTCAATACTCAAAGTACTCTTTTCGTGTCGAAAGTTTTTTATGTCTAATTTATGCTCTTTTTTTCTTCTAGCAAAAGATCGTTTTGTTTCACCTATATAAGCACCATTACAACTTTTACAGGGAATTTCGTAAATGGCAACTTGTTTATTTCCCTCTGGTATATATTCTTTGGGAAAGGAAAGGATGTCATCAATCTTCAAAGCCTGTTTGAAAACAGTCTTGATTTTGTGATCACCTAGATTTCGGTTTAGCTTTTAGGCGAGAAGGAGTATATACAGAAAAAACCTTGGAATGATTTGGAATTATCTGAATTTTGTTGGCTTGTGTTTATTATGCAATCTGAGTAACCGTATAAGGAATCTTTTACAACCTTTATTTTTTTCTTTCTATCTTTATCTGTGGACGAAAGTGATTTTTCTCGGTGTTAGAGAATTTTCAAAACCGAGCGTTTGTGTTGTGATGGGCGCATCGAATGAATGTTGAGATACCTGTTGCTATAAGTAGGTTTCTTGTAGACCTTTGAAGTGAGCAGATCTAAATTATTTCGGGAAATATGTGAATCTAAAAAGTCAATTGAACAATTGTCTTCCTTTTCCAACGTGAATTTTAAAGAAGATTTCATAGAGTTAATTTGTAGATAAAAACATTTGAGATCTTCTTCTTTTAAAATCATAAAGGATTCATCAACGTAGCGTTTCTATATTTTAGGCTGGCAAAAACTTTCAAAATAGCTCTGTTCTCTACGTTTTCTAGTACTAAGTTTGCAATAATCATTGACACAGGCGATCTCATGGCATTACCAAAAATTTGTTTGAAATGTTGTCCTTTGAAAGTTATGAAGTCATGACGAAGCTCACCCGCATGGGTTTGCGAAACATTGTTTCATAAAAAAATGAATTCACCAGCTGACCACCTTTTGCTCTACCCAGACAAGTTCTAAATCTGTGCGAGACTGTCTAATTAGGTTTAAACTTGTCCAGACAAATCTAAACATGTCCGAAACCGTCTAAACATGCTCGTACGTTGTTTTTTACACTCACACGCCGAAAAACTGTTTTAACATTTTTAACAACAACATTTATACCAATAGCATTTTACCGTTAATATACATGCGCGTTTAATTCGAAAATCAGACAAAATCAAGCATACACCTCTAATTATACCGATTACTTTTTCCCAACAACCCCTAGACAGAGCAAGCTACACCGGAGCATACAGCGAGCATCATACAGGGAGCATGGTTCATTTACACCGATACTATTTTACCGATAACAAACATGCGTATTTATTTCGAAATGCAAACAAAACAATTACAACGCTTTTACACTTTTAATTCGAAAACCAACCATGCACTTCAAATTATATCGACAACATCAACCCCTAGAACTGGAGGGAGCATACCGAACATTGTACAGGGAGCATTCTAAATGCTAACATGTTTTCATTAAAACCGCTACTCTTGCTACTATAAGGTAAATAATACTGCATATATTTTCAAATTTTATTACTACAAACATAGAAAGAATTATTCCATAAATTCTCACTTTCCGTAAATTAGTGTCGCGTTCCTCAGCTTCTTCATTCCGTAATTTAGTGTTGTCCAAGATTTTGTTAGCCATTATCCGAAAACGGACATCCAGGAGAGATTTTGTAGCAAAATGTTGGGTAATCCATTAACTCATGTAAATTTGCTGCTCTTTTAACCATTTTAACGCTTGAATACTTGTTTTCCAGATAAAAGTTGCGGTCTGGCATGGTATAAGTTGCTAATACAATCCTTTTCATCACATTTCTTCACTATCAATAGCAGTTTTTACCGCATTTAACAATGAGCCTAGACATTTAGCGATTATATGGCAGTCAACCGCCAGCTAATGACAAAATAATGTCGGCTAAATTCCCATCCCTAGTATAAATGTGGGAATACGTTTCATTTCTACGCGTTTCAAACCCGTTTTTGAAACGTAAAACCATGACTTTTGCGCTTCGTGCATTTTGGGAGGAATGGAAGTAAACGAGTATTAAAGACGCAGCTTTTAAAATCTTTGGGCCCTCCTCAACGCAATCGTAGATACGCCACTGAACATTGCTAATGCAATTTACTGCTTGTTCCTTTCTTTTGCATGTACAAAAATGTCTTTATATGTCGAGGCGAGCTATGGTTGAAGGACAACAATGACCTGTGAAGGCAGCGACATATGTACACGCTACAAATTGCTGGAAGTTCACTTGGGACCAGAATTTCAACGGCGAACATCAATACATCTTTGCAAGTCCTTTTGTTTAATTTCCATGTCCCACGAATCGTTGCAGACTCATTGTTTTCCTGCCATTATCCTTGTCTTCTGCACCCTGATAGCTCATATTTCTTATTTTATTCCCTACTATACCTTTAACATAATATTGTAGAGTACTGAAATCGATAATCAACTACTGTAATTCATTCCATCATTGATAAAGAACAAATGTTGGTCGAAACATATTAGCACT
This sequence comes from Clavelina lepadiformis, assembly GCF_947623445.1. Lineage (NCBI taxonomy): Eukaryota > Metazoa > Chordata > Ascidiacea > Aplousobranchia > Clavelinidae > Clavelina > Clavelina lepadiformis. Next base: position 14,402,297 of record NC_135242.1, read on the forward strand.
TTTTTATAAAATGTTTATACCTGCTTTTGTGGCTTATACTGCAACCACTTTGTATGCGAAGTCTAGCTCAACCCTGCCAAAGTTTTATTAACTTAATGATCGCTATATTCAGACCGATATTGTTATAAATTGTAACGTCTAGGTTGTTTTGTTGGCTTGCCACGATGCCAAACATTATCTTTGATGCCACGATACTCGTTTATATTTTTACGTTGCACTTGTGGTACGTTATAGAACAGTAGCGGTAGTAGCAACATACGTTCGGCAATTCAAGAAACCCACGAATCGTCGAGTCCAAACACGTATGCATTTATGCAAAAAATCATTGTTATATGGTGATTGTGAATTGTAATAAGCTATAAGTTATAATTGGCATTTTAATAAGCGATTGTGTGTTTTCCAGTTAGATGAAATGTAATATTTAGACAGCTGCATGATTCTTTGTTAATCATGTTATTCAAATATTGAATTCTTAAATCGACATGTTTTACCCAGTTATAAGTGTTTTCAAGTAGTGTCGCATTTTAGAGTGTATGAAGTTGGATGGTGCTTGTGGTCAAAAGTGTAGGAGATGTAAAATATGTTACATATTCTTACGTAGCATGATGAAAATGACATACTTTTCGCTGATTGGCTCAGATATAGCGATATAAAAATTTAGGCTTGGTTCAAACCTCGGGCTTCTCTCTTTTTCCCTTCTCCCTTAATCAATTCCCATCATTCAATTCAAGTGATTGCTCGATTCAGATTAGAAAATGGATATGAAATTGTTTCTGGTGTGACTACGACAATAATTTGGAAAATATAACAATTTAGAGTTTATGAATGTTGTGCTGACTTAAGGAAACAATCAGAGATAGCATGTGCAACGGAGTCTCAAAGTTAAAATAGTCATGGAGTTCTAAAAGAAAGACTGAAGCATTTGGCTTTAAGTCAACCTAAAACAATTAGCGTCGCCATCCCCACAGTTATTTGTCTGCGTCCTTTATAGTTTTGTTAAGAAAGAGAAACCACTTTCAACCCTAGTTCATAAAATTTTTTGGTATATACTGATTTCCTGCCCAAAACTAAGTTGTGGTACAAACATTAGTCCCATAATCAATCATTTACAGAAATCACTACAACATCACAAAGTGCCACCAGCTTTTTGAGATTCTTTATTACGCAACTTAAACGCCATTTGCTCGAGCAATTAATGCAAGCACTACGCTTGAGCTAATTTTGAACGATGTTGCATTTTCTCTTTCAGACGTCTTTCCTGCTGCAGCATAGTAGCTCTTTTCACAGCAGCAGCAGCTGGGTTAAGTTTCAGCATCACTCTGATATTACGCAGTGGATTCTTTTTCATTTTGCTCCCAGACTTGGCGTGCCTGCATAGACAATAACACGATAGTGTTAACAAAGGTGGAAAACGTCTACTGAACTTAAGTAGTAGCTAAGATTAGCGAGCTTACAGGCATCAGCATAACATCTGTAAAACACACACAACTTTTGTAGTACAGAAAACAAGTTGTCGAGTATTCATTAATAAAAGTTAGCTCATTGGTACGAATTTATTGATATGAAATTAAAGACTAAATTATGTAAGACTCACTACTATTGTGCCAGCATTTAATTAGAATCTTAGCGAAAACTGTATAAAATAGCGATGCTTCTCGTTGTTTGCAATTTAATTCAATTTGCCTTGAAAAAGCAGGGGAAAGGATGCTATAAAAAGCAATGCTCAGCCCAGTTACTTTTTAGTAGCGCCCCTGCTAAATAGCGAAGTTCTGCACAGTTTAGCAAATGAATCTACTTCAAAAATAAAGTTGGGCATAATTAATCAGACCCATGTGTGGCAAGCCAAATAAAATGCATACGCTAACTGCTAGCACAACTCTTTTTATCGCAATAGCAGTCTTTTGTGATTTGTTTGCTGTAGCCACACAAATATTATCTTAAACGCACAAAAAACGTGTATTTCAAAATACATGTTTAGTTTGTTGCACTCACCTTGGGGCTCGCAAAGCTGCTTTTACCTCATCAGACTGAAGGATTTTACCAAGATCTGTGCAAGTCATTTTTGGCATGGGCAAGTTATAACCAGTTTTATGAACCGACATTTTTTTCCATGTCCCCTGCAAGTCATCCAGGCGCCTAAGAAGAAAATTTTTATTAATTTAAAAGTAATGAACTAATGATACTTACAGGAGAATTGATTTCCTTTTCCAGATTTGGTTTCCAGATTATGCCAAAAGTTTAGCTACAGATTTGTTTTAGCAATTGGCAAATGGGTAAGGCATAAATTTTAAACATTGCTGACAACTTAGACATCAGTGAGTAGCTTTAAATCGGTAATTTGGATACGTTGTGGGATGAAAATCAACTGTTTTAATTTTATCCGATTCACTACTGAGCTGAACTTTCCGTGCCCAGGGACTTACAACCACATCTTGTAACTGCGGCATGAAAAATAAGACCACTGACCACGTCATATTTCACTGCTCCATCTACTGTACCGACACAGTGCTGGAGAAAAACGATCAAGTGACTACTCGATTCTTGTAAACCAAACAATCACATACTAAAACGGTGGTGGAAGAATAGTACACTGCTTCATTCATTCAACGAAATATTTTCATATAATTATAAAACAACCAAAATTTGCAAATCGTACTTTAATGCACTTTCAGTCCAGATAAGAAACCGGCCAACATGTCCACCAGGAGCAATTTTAAGCAGGTTTATGCGATCCACACTGATTAATGTCACACCTGCAGAAACAAATTATGTTATAAAGTTATATGTTGAAAAGAAAAAAGGAGTATTATCAACAATAAAATCGTTTTAATATTATAGGTAATTTCAATGACAAACAATTTCAGTAGGCAAAAACAGTAAGCATGCATAAAAAGTATGTATAAAGAATACTAATATTTATATAACATTACAATTTAATGTGCTGGGATCAATTTGGAGTAGCAAGTAAAATATGTATTGTGTAATAACATTAACATACCAGGAATATTTCTAAATGCCTTGGAAATGCCTTCATCTTTATCATAAATAATGCATGGTCCACGTTTAGAAGTGTGACGACGATTTCTCATCTTCCCTTTTCCTGCACGAATGCGTTTAGATTTGATCACCTATACATAGGTAAGTGTGAGGTATTTGATTTTATCAACGATACAAACAAAAACAACCATTTCAATGAAGGTACAATGAAGCGCGATGGGGAATAAAAATCAAGCAAATTGTTACTAACACGCGTCGATAAACAGAAAAAAGTGAAGAAGCTGAAAACATGCTCAAAAATAAGGTAATAATTGCTGGAATTAGGTTGGTCACCAAGCCCATAAACCCATTTCGGCTTGGATGCTATTCTATGTACAGAATAGAAATCTTTATGTTTTAACTGAAAGAGTTTTTAATCTAAGTGAAGTACCTCAAAAAATGCCATAAAAATTAGATTTCATATTGTTTGCCCAAGTCACCAGTTCGCGTAAATTGCCACTTTTTTCTGTGGCCCTTCAAGTGGTGACTTAGACAAAGTCTACAGTACAAATGTTTTTGTCATACTTCTTTAATAGCAGTTTTGCATGCGATTAGCAACATAAAATGACAATTAGCGGCTAATACCATCCGACTACGGGATAAATTCTCAGTACTAAATGTAATTCCTTGTTTTAATTCACAGATTTTCTCATACCAATCTTTTAATAAATATGTTTTTGCAAATAAACTTACCAATTATCACCACAAAAGAGCCCATATTTCGATAAAGTTATCCCTTCAGCCAGTCTGTAATGAAATCATTGACATCTTACCTTTTGAACATCCTCCCAAGCATTTAATTTCTTTAACAAAATAACAGCCTCTTTTGTTTTTTTGAAGCTTTGTATTTTGTCTTCAACAACTAATGGAACTTCTGGGATTTTTTCAATCTTGTGCCCTAAATCAAAACATTTTCACAGACACAGAAAGTAGTACGTGAAAGTGCAGTTAGGACAAAGTGTATGATGTACATTTCAGTCAGCCCATTGAAGAAACAAAGTTGAAGATGATGCAAAACACCTTGCTATAGCACAAACATTTTTAAACTTTATGCTACAGTTTTAATGTAATTTGTTGCAATATTTGTGTTTTCATTACACTTTTATTTTAGTAGGCAGTTTGTGCCAAGTTCTGGATTGTTCAGCATATTTAAGATTGTTTAAATTGAATTAAAACCTATTGCATGTTGTCAGCATTGCTGCAACTAATACGAAGCATTCAAATTCGAAATTCTAGATTTGCCATCTTTATTTTAAGAAACCATTTGCACTATTTAGCCATCCCTACCTATCAGTCTATTGCAGCAACCTTGCACTAACGCCAACTAAACTCTACAATTAGCCTTTTCGGAAAGTTCAAAAACACGACATACAACATCCTAGTATAAATAGCCACTTTGTTAGTTTTTTTTTCGCCCCGATACACCTATTCTAAAACACAAATTTTAGAAATTCGACAATCATCTTAACCCCGGTGAGGTTAAGCTAGAGTTTACATTTCGAGTGATTGCAATGACGGCCACAAAAGCAGGTACACATGTTATTGAAAAAAACGCTAACATGTTTTGAATAACACTTGTTCTTTATCAAAGCTGGAATGAATTACAGTAGTTTATTATGAAGTAACATACCGAAGCCATTTCACGCTTCAATACGCATTAGAAGGGAATAAAATTGAGACATGTAATAACTTTCGCCATGTAGGTGCTGTTTGGCAGATGCAGAATACGCCTATAAGTGAGCACGGTGATGCGGTCGGCATCGATGGTAGTAACCACACAACATCAGCGTGATGTCGATTAAATTTTTGTTGTAGTCCTGCGGTATTGTTTTTTTTGAAAAATTGTGCCCTGCGTTGGGATTGCAGCGAGTGAAAAGCAGAAACATGATTTTTCCTATATTTCATATAAGAGAAACCACCCACAATCCAAATTTCAAGAAATTCCGATGTTATTTACACCAGTAATCACAGATAAAGCCAAAACGAGAAGTCGACAAATAACACTGCGTAAAACAATATGTATGGAAATTTTCGATATGTAATAAGAAATATGAGCTTTCAGTGTGCAGGAGACTCAGATATACGCAGGAAAACAGTGAGTCTGTCATGATTCGGGACATGGTAGGTAAAGAAGTGTCAAGCACCATACGGTTTATCGCTTTTCTATGTCCCAGGAATCGTTACAGACTCATTGTTTTCCTGTCATTATTTTTGTTTTCTGCACACTGATAGCTCATATTTCTTTTTTTATTTTCATTACCTTCTTCCTCTAATGTAACAGGGTCGCCTCCCCATAGCATTTATCCCAAAAAGTCTATGATTATCTACAAGTTACAATTTAGCAGTCTTGGAAAAAAAGAAATTGGATTAGCTGACTCAGGCACTCGGCTTTAAATTTTTTAGCAATAACGTATATAAATGGTAAATCGACTGATGTGATACCAAAAAGTAAAAAAATTAATGGAGGGTTATTCTGTTAACCTTACAACTCCATTTGATATTTATCATAGTATTTGGTGTATTCGGTTTCAGATGAAGCTGGAGGTTAATGTTATCAGATACAGTTTCAAAAGTACTGTGTTACCAAAGCCAACGAAGAATGCCTGTTGGAACGACATAACTGATCGTATAAAACATCATAAGTATAATCAGTTTTGTTGTGGTTTGTTTTCGACAAGGTTT